>NC_063176.1:13746962-14046962 GCF_023159225.1 Perognathus longimembris pacificus | reverse complement strand
TTGTGTGGAGAACATTCAAAATCTTTTTTTCTGGCTACTTAAGTATCCAATAGATTATTATTATTATTATTTTTTTTTTTTTTGGCCAGTCCTGGTGCTTGGACTCAGGGCCTGAGCACTGTCCCTGGCTTCTTTTTGCTCAAGGCTAGCACTCTGCCACTTGAGCCACAGCGCCACTTCTGGCCATTTTCTGTATATGTGGTGCTGGGGAATCGAACCCAGGGCCTCATGTATATGAGGCAAGCACTCTTGCCACTAGGCCATATCCCCAGCCCCCAATAGATTATTATTGATTGTAGTCACCCTACATAAATCAGAACTTGTTCCTCCCATCTAATGGTAATGTTATTGTATCAACTGACCAATCTCTTCCTATCCCTTACCTGCACCATCATCTCCAACTTCTGAGAACCACCATTATCTTCTCAGTTCCTATGAGATCAAGTTCTTAGATTCCACAAATACATTAAATCAAGCAGTTTTTGTTTGTTTGGATCTGGCTTAGGTAACTTAACATAATGTCTAGGTGCAGAATTCCATCATTTTTATGGCCAACTAATATTCCATTCTGTATATGACATTATGGTTGTTTTATCTATTCATCTGGTGATGGACACATGAATTGATTCCATACATTTGATAGCTGCAATTTGTAAGAAGGCCAAGAGGAATGAAACCTGAGGCTATTTTTTGTTAAAAGTTCATTTTTAAACAAGGTAATTTAGATACTAAAATGAATACATGATAAGGATATATTTCAGTGGTAGAGCCTTTACCCAGTAGCGTAAAGCTCTAGGTTCAATCCCAGCGCTAAAAACAAAAAGACAGAATAATTTCTTCAAAAGGAATTCAATGAACAGACATGCCCATAGTCCAATACTATTGAAATAAATGAGCCAGTGAATACAAACAGCATTTTTGATGGTACTAGAGGCCATATGTTGGACATCTACAGGGCCAGACAGAATTTGTATGCATATATGCATAAATAATGAGTCTAGACAGCTTGGCTTTCCCCTGAAGCAGATTTCTGCCCCACCCCCCATATGTTTGCTCCAGATTTATTTCTCTTTGAGTTCACCAAAATAATGATAGGTATAGAATACAATAACTATGTTATAATAATCCTTTCATATGACTTTAGAAGACTCCCTTTAAGTATAGAAAAGGTAGTAGACTATTCCAGTTATTGTTGAACTTAGCCTTCATTTCCTTCAGAATTTAAATAAATATAAAAAGAAATTGCAAGTTTATGCTTCTGCAGAATGTCTTAAATGAAGTTAATGTCAGTAGTGTACTGTGTTTCTTGTGTCTAGTTTGCAACTTTAAAGCCAGGTGTGTTGGTGCATTCCTGTAAGTCTAGTTCTCAAAATACAGTGGCAGAAGAATCACAAGTTCAAGGCTAGTCTGTACTCTGCAGCAAGATACTATTTAAAAAACATGAAAATTTTAATAGTCCCTAGATTTAATTTTTCTAAATCTTTTATTAATTTTTAGCTAATTTTATCATTTCAATTGAACTCATTAGGTATGACAATAAGTTTATGAAAAATCAGAGTATAGATTTATTTATAAAGAAATGTCTTTGCTTCTGTATAGAACAAAATAAGGATATGTATAAATATGTTACAGGCAAATACTACTCATGTGAAGACAAATGATAAACTATTGGATTTTTAAATGGATCAGAAACAATTTATTAGGAGAACTGTGTTCACAAAATCTCTAATGAATACATAAAGAAGCAGTACTGTGGCTCAAGTGGTAGAGTGCTAGGCTTGAGCAAAAGAAGCTCAAGGACAGTGCCTAGGCCCTGAGATTAACCCTCAGGACTAGAGAAAAAAAAAAAAAACCCACAAAAGATGGCCCAGTGCTAGTGGCTTATTTCTATAGTCTTAGCTACTCAGGAAGCTGAAATCTACTCAGGAGACAGAAGATACCAGTTGGAAGGCAGCTTAAGTAGAAAAGTCCATAGGACTCTTATCTCCAACTAACCAGCCCTCCCCCCACCATAAAAAGAAGTGAAAGTGTTGTTTAAAGAAAGCCAAGCAAGAGCAAAAGGCCCTAGGTTCAAGCCCCAGTTCTAGCACAAAAATAAATAAATAAGCAAATTAAAAAAAAAATAAAAACAAAGGAAGAAAAGAAACTGGGGTACCAGAGCCGAGACTAAGATATATAATTTGTAGAAATTAAGAGCCATTTTCATCAGGGTTCATGAAGGTGTTAACGAGTTCAGTGTAATGATTTTTTTTCTCTTGTAAAAAGCATGAAGGAAAATGGTAAAAATCAGTGAGTGTAAAACTTGGGTACAATATGGTGGTAAATGCCTGTATACTTGAGAGGAAGAATGTGCCTGATTGAGCCATCCCTGGAGAAAGTAAGAAAGCCTATTGGCAAAAAAATAATAATAAACGCAAAAGGACTAGGACCTTTCTGAGCCTGACACTTAGTATGTTAGTAAATGTATCTAAAAGTAACCTGCTGCTTTCTCTTAGTAAGATGGCAAACATTCCCCAAGCAACTTGTGACCCAAGTGTCTTCTGCTGATTTGTGGGAATCAGATTTGCCTGCCATCTTTCAGTCAAAACCATGTGACTACTTGCACTGAATGAACTATGCGTGTAAAGAAAATCTGTTGCATATTAATGTCTAAACACTGAGTGTAGTGGCTAAATAACATGAGGGTGGAGCAAAGTCTAGCTTCCCGTAGATCTTCCAGTAGATATTATGTAGATGAGAAGAGAGCTACTGTGTGTGTATAAGGAGTCTTTCTCTCTTTCTCTCTCTCTCTCTCTCTCATGTCTGTGTTTGTGTGTGTGCATACATGTGTGTACATCTGTGCCTACTTGTATATCCACTATAGTTTTACAGTTTATTTGTTCTTCCAGCAAGTGCTTTTATTCTCAACATAGTATGTGAGACAATGCCATAAGCCAAGTTGTAAGAAGGAAAGAAATGAATAAGTGAAGATCAGGTTGAGGTGCCAGACTTTGAAGTCAGGCCCCACCACGTGAACCCCATTTTAGAATCGAACCCTGAGCCAATCAGATTTGTACCTGTGTTCTAATCTTGCTTGCACAGCTGATTGTTGTAACCTTGTTCTTTGCCTTTATAAGCCCTGTGTAATCACAGCTCGGGGCTCCCTCCTAACCTCCGCTGTGTCGGTGGGTAGGACGAGGCCCGAGTTGGCAGCTCGTTAAATAAAGCCTTGCCTTGCTTTTGCATTTCGGAGTGTCTGAATCTCGGTGGTCTTCTTGGGGGTGGTCTTGAGACTTGGCACAACATTTGGGGGCTCGTCCGGGATAGCCCCAGAGACCCCGAGATCCCAGACTCCGAAGGTAAGAAAACAGCGCTCTTCATTTGTCTTGTCCTGTAATTTGTCTGTTTGTCTGTTTTGCTTTTGCTTATACTTGTAGGGCACGAGTCAGTTTGGTTTTTGGCCGGAACTGACCAGGAGGGCCTCCTAAACGAGACTCAACCCGCCCACCTTGTACTTGGGTCTGCTCCTTCTGCTTATCTGGCAGGAGGTTGTGGGCCAACTTGGGTCCACTCCTCCTGTACCCTGGCAGGAGGTTGTGGGCCAACTTGGGAGATCTCCAACTCGTAACTCGGGTCCACTCCTTCTGCACCCTTGCAGGAGGTTGTGGGCCAACTCGGGTCCACTCCTTCTGCACCCTTGCAGGAGGTTGTGGGCCAACTCGGGTCCATTCCTTCTGCACCCTTGTAGGAGGTTGTGGGCCAGCTTGGGAGATCTCCAACTCGTAGCTTTTCTTGTTCTCAGGCCTGTGTGTTTTCCTCCTTTTTTATTGTTTTGTTTTTTGTAGCCTTTTGGACTGAACTTCTGATCAGAGCTATGGATAACGTTCTATCTTGAGGACCTCCATCTAGCCCCCTAGACTTGATCCTAGCTCACTGGAGGGAGGTTAAGGAGATAGCTCAGAACCAAGGTGTGGCCCTTAAAAAGGAAAAGTGGATCACCCTGTGCAAGTCAGAATGGTCCACCTTTGAGGAAATTGAGGGAGCTTTGACATAGGGAGGAAGCATGGAGGAGGAAATGTTTCCCGCTCCATACTCCCCATCCCAGTTAACTCTACAAGAGGAGGACTCTGAGGAAAATGTTTCAGCTGTGCCCTCCGCTCCGGAGGGTCCTGCCCAGTCAACCCAACGGCGCCGACAGCCCAGGACACGGACACATCAGCCCCAAGTCCAAGTCCTGACCCGCAGCCGCCGACAGGGTGGACGTAGGGCCCCCCAAGCCACCCACAGGTGGCAGGGAGTGACCTCACCATGCTGCGCTGTCATCTCTGTGTTGTTTGTAAGTATAACAGTCTCTTTTGTGTCAAACCTGCATAGCTCATTGGAAAGATGTACAGGCGATGGTTCACAATCAGAGTGTGAGTGTCCACAGAAAGAACTCTAGGTGGACCCCCACCCAGCCTTTTTAAGCAGAAAATTGTTTGGTGCGCTAAAATGTTTTACTAAGACTAAAAATGTTTTACTAAAACTATCAAGCCCTGGGAAATGAGGCTGGAGAATGGTAAAATCATTTGTTAAAGGTTTTTGTCTTAAAATGTACGGCCGATGCTTATTCAGCGCGCTTTAAGATCTTTTGAAAATATATGTGTGTGTGCATGTGTGAGTGTGAACATGTTCAAGACTGCAGTATGATGCAAAACTAAGTTTAAATTCAAAGGTCTTCATGCCATGCAGTAACTGGGACTGAAGAAAAAACAAAAAAAAGAGGCTCTTTTGAAACAAGCAGCCCGTAAGCAAAAGGCGGCACCTGGTTTCAGAATGCCTGTGAGCTTCAGTTTTCCCGATGCAGATAAAAGCTAAAGTGTTGTGTTAGTGTTAGAAAGGCTTTGGAAATCAAGAATACATTTCTAGATAAGAAATTTGGAAGTAAAATTGTCCTAAATAATTATTGCAAAGTGAGAAAAGGAGAATTATGGCTACCAAAATGTTGAATTGCCATTCCAGCTTCTTTGTAGGTTTTTTGTAACAGTTTCCAGCAGGCCCACAGAGAAGCACAGGTGATTCCTACAAGTTTGTCAAGATCTAATACTGACCCTTAATAAGTTCCAGGTAAGAGAGCATGCTTAAAAACTACTTCTGTGTGGACCACCTTGTTGCTTATAATTGGATTAAAGTGGCCCCTTATAAGACTCACTGATCTGAATCTGTGGTTCGAAGCCAGCCCGGGCAAAGAAAGGTCCCTGTGAGAGACTTGTCTGTAATCAGCCAGCAGAGTGCTGGGAACAGAGTGGTGTGGAGCTCAAAAGTGGTAGGGTGCTAGTCTTGAGCTGGAGAGCTGAGGGACAGCACTCAGGCCCTGAGTCCAAGTCGAAAGTCACTCCTCCTGGGACAAAAGTGATGGAGCATCCAGAGGCAGTAAGCCGCTGCTTGGATGGCAGAGATGGTGTCAGATCCTAGAGTCACTACTGTTGGCCTTTCAAAAGTTAAAGCCGGGAAGTCCTAGAAGAATAGTTCATAAGCATGCCTTTCCAATGCCCATGTCTGTCTACTGGGCAGGAATTTGCCAGTCGTCTGTGATAGTGGTTAGTAAGGGTAAGTTTGTCAAATGAGAGGATAGATTAAAATCTCACCCCCCACATTTACTCAAAGCCCTGACTTGCAGTAAGAATTTTAAGCTCATACATCTGTTTAGTAAAGAAAGCTTGTAGACCTGAGATTGTGTCCTTATTGAGATCTGTTAAAGGCCTGCAAAGGTATATTGTTAAAAATTGCAAGATCTGTCAGCTTACCAATGCCCCCAATCAACAGATTACTAAAGGAGCTCGCCTCTGTGGGAATAGGCCAGGCGTGTATTGGGAAGTAGATTTCACAGAAATTACAAATATTTGCTAGTTTTTGTAGACACCTTTTCAGGATGGATTGAAGCCTATCCAACAAAGCATGAGACTGTGAATGTAGTGGCTAAGAAGATCCTGGAAGAAATCCTACCCAGGTATGGCTTCCCATCCACCATTGGATCAGACAATGGACAGGCTTTCGTCTCAAAAGTAAGTCAGGGAATAGCTGCAGCACTGGGGACGGATTGGAAATTGCATTGTGCTTATAGACCCCAGAGTGCAGGACAGGTAGAGAAAATGAATTGGACTCTAAAAGATATGATTCTGCTTCTGTCCCTACCCCCCATTTATTCAGACCAGGGGACTGAAATCCTAAGAACCACGGTGGAAGGAACCCTAGACGGCATCGCCACTTGGGTTCATTGCTTCCACGCCAGGCCAGCTGACCCCTTTGCCCTGGATGACAACTACCGTGATGGAACATGGGAGGTCTCCAAGCACCCAACTCAGCCGCTTTGCCTTCGCCTCAAGAAAAGAAAGTTAGACTGAATATTGTTATAATTTTCTTTTTGCCTTCTTTCCTTACTACCCTGGCTAGTGTTAATGTTATTTTGGCAGCTTACTCAAGTGAGGTGAATCCTGCAGTTCCTTGGAAAAGTAGACTAAGGTTATAGGTTCCTGGCTAGGTAAGGTCAACGCCCCTGAGTCAGCCTGAAGAAGTTACAGAAGATGGATGATCTTCACCCATCAGCCCCCCTTTAAAACCGAGGGACCAGAGTTATTTTCGGATACTACTTTTGGCCCTACTGGCCCATGCCTTACCTCTATATCATCCCCTAGACATGCAAGCCATTGAAATGGACAGAATGGAGCCATGATTGGCTCCCAAGGTACCAAAAAGAAAAAGGGGGAAATGAGGTGCCAGACTTTGAAGTCAGGCCCCACCACGTGAACCCCATTTTAGAATCGAACCCTGAGCCAATCAGATTTGTACCTGTGTTCTAATCTTGCTTGCACAGCTGATTGTTGTAACCTTGTTCTTTGCCTTTATAAGCCCTGTGTAATCACAGCTCGGGGCTCCCTCCTAACCTCCGCTGTGTCGGTGGGTAGGACGAGGCCCGAGTTGGCAGCTCGTTAAATAAAGCCTTGCCTTGCTTTTGCATTTCGGAGTGTCTGAATCTCGGTGGTCTTCTTGGGGGTGGTCTTGAGACTTGGCACAACAAGGTGTTGTAGTGCATACCTGTAATCCAAACTAGCCAAGAGACATAGACAAAGAATCAGGGACCCAGACTAACCTCAGACAGGAGCCTCAGTCTGCCAAAAATAAAAACAAGAAAAGCTAAGGGCATCACTCAAATGACAGGGCACCTGACTAGCAAGAGTGAGGCTGTGTTCAGACCTCAGAATAAAAAATAAATAAATAATAAATATCAAGCATGTGGAGCAAGTGTAGATTATTATTTGATGGAATAGGATAAAGAGAAAGGGGAGATAGGGGATGTTCTAAGATCCTAAAAGAAAAAGCACATTTTTAATGTTTTAGCTAATTTTTTGAAATTTGGATAAGAGAACAGGATTAAGATAATCCAAAATAGCTCATTAGCTATTTAGACCCCAAAATGAAAACCACCCTGCAGATAAATAGGCAAAGGACCTCCCGACCCCTGTGTCTGTTTGGAAAATCCATACTAGAATTCACACATCTGGTGACTGGACAAGAATCCAACCTTACTGCCAGAGATCTGATCTCTCCGAAGCTCTTCTTTGTGGAAATAGTCTCTGACTCTGTACCCTCTTGATTATTGAAATATGCATAGATGGCATTTGATGTGAGGCATAGTTCCACTGGTTTTTAATATTTTGGGGAGAAAGAGTTGTTTTTACACTCTTTCTATCCGTTGCCAATTAAGAACAATGTGTTCTGCAATTCTAGGAAGCAGGGTTATGGCTGTCAAAGCCATGTGTTGCGTAATCGCTCACAATAAATGGCCTAATTCTTTTGAAGCTCTTCCTGCTGGGAGGTGTATAAGGATATTCACTGAAAAGAGCCAGAGTACACCTGCCAATAACTGAAGCCTAGCAGTTGACAGAGTGAGAGATAAATAAAGAAATGTGCTATAACTGTCTTGAAATATTAGACTGGGAAGGCACTGTGAAAGAACACAGCGATCCCTTGTTTTATGTAGTGGAGAGTTCCGGTAAGAAGAATGTTGTCTATGAGTAACACAATTTTACTACAAGGTCTGGAGAGTGTTTTGTGAAACTGTCAATCGGAAGGGAAAAATTATGCTATACTATATAAAATAGATCTCATGTAAGGAGGTCTAGAACTGCTAAGTCTTATGGACACTAATAAGTAAAATGAATTATCAGTGAGCAGCTGACCTAGAAAGTAAATAGCAAGACTTCAGTGAAACTTACAAATGATATTTCCCTAGGTGTCTCTACTGTAACAGCCATGCCTAATAGTAGATAAACCAACCTGAGATGAAGGAGTTTGGGAACTGGTAATTCAAAATTGAGCCCAGCCCAAAATTTAAGGCCTAGTCACATGACTCTTGCTTTAGTGACTGTGCCAAGTTGGAGCTACATTTTTTTTGAGAATATTGAGAAAAGTCAACTTAGTAGTAAAGTAGATATCCACATGAGTCATCAAGCATTCTCCCCAGAAAGTGAATTTTAAAAAGAAAAGAAAATCAGAAGGCTATCAACAATGAAGACGAAATGAGGCAAACAGATAAGAACTGAGAGTGGAGACTTAATCTAAATAAATTCTAAAGGAAAATCTAATCTAAAATTTTAATCTAAATGAAATCTAAACAAAAGAAGAATGGAAAGCTTCTGTAAGGCTGTATCCTTTCTCAATTTTCTTTCACTTTGCTGCAGAAAAATACCAATGTATGGCTAGTACTCTTACAGCCATTTTAGTGTTGAGTCCCATTCTGATAAAGGCAAATAGAAACTTAAAAGGAACCTTGGTCTGTAAGGACATTGTCAGATTTTCATCCTAACTGCTCTTCTCTAGATCTGTTTTATATGAAAGAAAAATCTATTTTACTGAAGCTATCATTATTGAGTCTTTGCTACTGTTACTAGAAAGCTCCAGTGGTCTAGGAGCTGTGAGTTATTCCTTATTTTCTCTTTACTAGATAAAGGACAAGAGTCATGTAAATGGGAACTTGATAAATGCTGATAACAGCTAATACTAATCACTGACGAATCTGTCACAATGCTAAACTTTTGCTTGGCTTTATGTCATAGAGCAAAGCAGAATATAGTCAGTAATGATAGTTTTTATCTATCCTGTTGAATTTTCCAATCATTTTAGAAACTTTGCTCAAGCATCTGATTTTGTACATCAAAGTAAGAGAAATAACTCTGACTTGGGGTAAAAGCTAGACTAGCAATGTGCTATGCTGACTTTCTCTGTTGTTTTTCCCTTCAGCTACAATGCCAGTGTTTTATCAGGGATAATGTGTCCTCCCTTTTCTCCAAAAGTACATGCACTCATTGAGTGCAGATACTGTCTGGAACATGGATTAAAGGCTAAGAATCTCTCCTTATAAAAATATATGCAGTAATCTTAACATTTTGAATTTTAAAACAAAGCAGTAAAGCAGTATAGGTTTGTATTCTCATCTAATATATACCTTGGATCAACATTTAGAAACACAAATAAAAGTACATGTTAATGTTTTAAAACTTTTCACTCTTAAGCCCAGAGTATATTGCTTTTGCTTGTTATCCTAGTCACTCAAAAGGCTGAGACCTTAAAAATCCAAGTTCAAGTGCAATTCCAGCAGGAAAGTCTGAGAAAATCTATCTCTAGTTAACCTGCAAAAGGCCTGACTGAAGTGTGACTAAAGTGGTAGAGCACCAGAGTGAGAGCTCTGAGTTCAAAGCCCGTCCTGAATATACACAAACAAATTTTCAATACTTACATGCATATCATTCACATGAGAATAATCTATATGTGTATTTGCAAAAGCTGAATTACATCAGCTTTATGCATACACAGGCTCATGCAATTTGAAGCATTGTTTCTGTTTTAGAGATATAGAATCAAATAACAATAATGAATAATGAATACTGGCCCCAATTATTATTTAGAATGACGGCATCAAATTAAAATAGAAGACATTTAAAAGTAACAAATTCCACAAGCGTCATATTAAACTATGTTGATAATTGCTTATTTAATTAATAAATTAATTGTATTGGTTCTCCTATATTACTTTGAGATATATCTCTATATAGGTATCTAGAGAGATAGATATCTATTTCTATCTACCTAACCCCATTACACTATCTACATCAACTTTCCAATGTTTAGTATCATCTATTAGAAGAGAGAAATAGGTTATGTTATATCATAATGGTTGAAATTTATTTATCATTATTGGTGGTTTGGAAATTACCTTTTCAAATTACTAACTTTTCCTTGGTAATATATTGTATGCCTTTAGGATTGTGGTCATGTTTAAAGTGTGTGTGTGTGTGTGTGTGTGTGTGTGTGTGTGTGTGTGTGCATTGAAGCCTGAATTCACAGCTTAGACCCAGTCCCTGAGCTTTTTCCCCCAGGGCTAGCACTCATCCACTTTAGCCACATCTTCACCTTCGGCTTTTTGGTGCTTGGTTGGAGATAAGAGTCTCTGAGGCCTTCCTGACCTGACTTGGAATGAGGATCCACAGATAAGCCTCTTGAGTAGCTAAGATGACAGGCTTAAGTCAGTGGCCCAGGGCTCCACTCAATTTTTGCTGTTGTTTGTTTCATTTTCTTTTTAGATACATGCCTTGTGCTGTGAGAGCATTTCACATTTTCTTGGGCTGGGATTCATTTTAACCTGAACATCAGTATTATTCATTGAAGTGCTAATGTCATCTGACACATTCTTTGAAGTTGCATTATTGTGACCTGAGGGTGATTTTTAAAAATTTTTTGTTTCTTTTTTTAAAATTAAATTTTATTGACAAGGTGATATACAGAGGGGTTACAGTTACATAATAAGGTAGTGAGTACATTTCTTGTCTTATTTGTTACACCCTCCCTCATTTTTCTTTCCCTTCCCTAGTTCAGATAAGCATATATTCAATATCCAGTGTACCAAAATCATATACAGTGTGAAGGTGATTTCTAGCTGACTTTAGTGTGTCAACATTAAATTAGAAAAAAAAATTAATAAAATGCTGAATGTATATGACCTAAAGAAGAAGGAACAGATGGATGCCAGTAGCTTATACTTATAATCATAATTAATTGGGAGGCTGACAGCTGAGAATCATGGTTAGAAGCCAACCTGGGGAAGGAAAGTCCATGAGACTCAGCTTGGAGAAGAAAAGTCTATGAGACACTCATCTCCAAGTAACCACCAAAATTCCAGAAGAAGAGCTGTGGTTCAGGTGGCAGAGTACTAGCCATGAATGGAAAAGCTAAGGAATAGGGCCGGCCCCTGAGTTCAATCACTAGTATGAGGAAAAATACACATAATGACTGAGGACAGACGGGCTGTTCTGTGATGGAGAGGCAGAAGAGGTCTGGTCATGCGGGATACATTTGAGTAATGTCAGAAACATGTAGCTGTGGGTGACAGTAGTGCCCGTGACTTAAGTAATTCTAGACCTGCTATAGATTACCAAGACAAGAAGTGATATAGTACCATGTGAAGATAATGAGAAAGGGAGATATCCCTCTCCTCAAAGATAGTCCACATTATTCACAACCAGCATGTATGATGGACAAACAAGAAAAGTTCAACTGGCAACCATCAAAAGCAATAAATATTGACTCATGACAGAAATTTCCATTTGCCTACAAAGGCAATTCCAGCCTGCTGTAATCTACTCCCCTTTGACATGAAAGCTTGAAGATGATCGTGGCTGCCCCTAGAATGTAACAGACAGAGAGGCCTTTTGCAAGCCAGGCAAGAGCCATAACCACATCTGAGTCACGGTCTTTGAGATCCATCAATGTTCTTTCTGGAACTACCTGTTTCCTGGGCTGGCCCCAGTCACTGAGCTAACTTAACAGGGAAGCTAGATCTGGGAATTTTCTTACTGTCTATTGTGCAGAGATGTTCTGAAAGACAGGCCAGTTTTACCCCTTGGCCTACAGTCTGATGCTCTTACTCCCCAGTCCTTCAGCCCCTCTCTTCACACAGCTTCATATCAACACGGTGGTCTGTGGACTCTACCTGCCTACATCTTTCTCTTCATCCCTTTATCTTCTACAGATGTTTCTCTTGGAAATAGTTCGCATTTTGAATCATGATTTGCTCTGTATTTTCTGGAGGATATTACCAGGCACGGTTGGTACTACAAGTAGATTGAGAAAGTGGCAAAAAAGAGTTTATGGACTGTATCATTCATGTTTTGACTGCCCGAAGCAGTGTAAGGGTCATAGAAATCTCCAGGAATAAGATGCTAGCCCAAGAGCGGCAGACTTCACCAGTAATGCCCGGGTAGGGGGGTCCTACTTGTCAGGGTAGAAATTCTCATCACTGGAGGGTTTGGGCTAAGAGTGCATATGTGATCAGCAATGTGGCAAAACTTTCTAACTGCTGGAACAGAGAGAAAGTGAGGCTGGCCTTCACTATTGTGGAAAGACATGTAGCCCAGGGAAAGACACTTCACAAACTTTTACACAAATATCCAGGTTAGTTTGTCAGGGGGCTGGGGGGAAAAGTACAAAACAAATCAGCCAAGAACTCCTGGCTTATGCCTGCAATCCTAGCTACTGAGGAGGCTGAGATCTAAAGATCACTGTTCAATGTAAGCCGTGGCAGACAAATCCTTGACACTCTTTACCTCCAATTAACCAGCAAACAGTTGCAAGTGCAGGCAGGGCCCCAGTAGTAGAGGGCTGGAGTGTTGAATAAAAAAGCCAAGTATAAGACCCTGTGTTTAATCCCAAGACCTGGCAATAAATAAATAATAAAAATGTGGTTAATTAAATTGGTAGCTCTTTTTTACTCCTTGATTTAAGACCTTTTCTTTTATGTGCTATTCCACCAAGACAATAAACTGTTGACTTATCTGTTGTTTATTAAATATTTGCAGGGATATTATCTTTTAAATGAAAATATCCAGTATGAAGTCCTCTTGGATTAATTTGTGTTAGTTTGTTCCATCTGTGGAAGAAATTATTTTGGAAAACACTGCTGTAAATAGGCATTTTAATATAGAAATGTGTAATTTTAATTAGTTGATAATGTTAAGGCAGATCCCAGATAAAATCATATTACTTTCTTTAATTTTAAAGTAAGATTTTGTTGCAAGTTCTAGGCAATATAGAAAAATGGTAGTATGAATCAGTAAAAAGAATTATTCATTGACATTTTTCAAAATAAGACATCTTTGCATTGAAAAACTCAACTTTCACAACAAATTAGGAATGTAATTTTACTATGACAGATCACGCACATTACTATCAAATGTTAGTCTCATTGATTTTAATTAATTTCACTAAGTAGATTTAAAAAACTTTGGATGAAAACAACAAAACTTATGTTTTCATAAACTTATGTTTGGGCTTGAACACAGGGTCTTATGCTCTTGCTTGGCTTTTTCATTCAAATTTATATGATGAATTGAGTTAAAAGATAATATATCAAAAGAATATTGTGAGACTGTCCCAAACCAATTCCAAATTTTCTATTAATGAGCAAAACAGC
This sequence comes from Perognathus longimembris pacificus, assembly GCF_023159225.1. Taxonomy (NCBI): domain Eukaryota; kingdom Metazoa; phylum Chordata; class Mammalia; order Rodentia; family Heteromyidae; genus Perognathus; species Perognathus longimembris. The sequence goes on along the minus strand of NC_063176.1, from coordinate 14,033,479 downwards.
ACCTTGCTATTAAGGGATTCAGCCAAGATATTCTTCATTACAAATTAAAAACATAAAGAAGCTTAGCATCGGGCTGGGGATTTAGCCTAGTGGCAAGAGTGCCTGCCTCGGATACACGAGGCCCTACGTTCGATTCCCCAGCACCACATATACAGAAAACGGCCAGAAGCGGCACTGTGGCTCAAGTGGCAGAGTGCTAGCCTTGAGCGGGAAGAAGCCAGGGACAGTGCTCAGGCCCTGAGTCCAAGGCCCAGGACTGGCCAAAAAAAAAAAAAAAAAAAAGAAGAAGCTTAGCATCAATGGCTCATGCCTGCAATCCTCTCAGGAGAGTGATAACTGAGGACTGTAGTTCAAGACAGGAAAATCTATGAGACTATTAACTCCAATTAATCCAATTAATTACCAAACAGCATGATATTGAGTTGTATCTCAAGTGGCAGAGTTCTAGCCTTGAGTGAAAAGCTAAGGGATAGTGCCCAGTCCCTGAGTTCAAGCCCCAGTACTGGCACAAAAAACAAAACCAAACAAATACAGTTAGAAGACATGGGGAGAATGGTGGAAGGGGCAACACTGATTAAGACTCATTCATAGACATATTGAATGATTTAACAATGTATGTACTCATAAAATGACATGTTGAAAAATTTTAAAATTGATAGCAAGGCAAGTACCAGTAAAGACATAAATCTTAATTGAACTTGTCATTTGGTAACGCTGATTATTAAGATCATTCATCTTTGGGCATAAATGAGTAAACTGCCCTGAAGAGAGAAACTTCTGTCTTGATTGCTCATATTTCTGAGTATATTACATCAGAGCCACTGGCAACTCTTATTTTTGATGGTTTCATCACAGATGCGTGTTTGTCATGTGGCCTTGGAAGAGAGAGATAAGATTTCCCTCTGGGACGTAACAACCTCATTGGTTGTCCACTGTGGCTGTATGAAGGTTTGTTTCACTCACAGAAGATTAGTGTGCCCAAGGCAGAGAAGCCTTCCCTGTCACACAGCCCATGGTGTGCAGGGGCTTCCTCACCTCGCCATAGAACTGGTGCAGGTAAACGGTGATGTTCAGGTTGTTGATACTATCATTTGTGTTGGCCAAATTTCCATTGCTGTGACAAGGTATCTGTGACAGTCAACTTCTAAGGAAAACAGTTTACTGTGGCTGAGAGTTTCAGAGATTTCAGACCATGGTCAGTTGCATCTGCTGTGGTAGCACATCATGGTGAAAGCATGTCCTGTGCCCATCTCCTACACTGAGGAAATGAATGAGAGAAAGGAGTAGAGTTCTGACGTTCCCTTACGGTGCTCCCCCCTAACTTCTGTTTACCAGCGCCCACCCATGGAAGAGTCTGCCTCCCTCATAATGGCTCATGACCACACCATGAACACATGAGCTTGTGGTGGATACTTACCTAACCATAACTTTTGTAAGGACTATTCCTTGTATCTGATCACAGAGTCCCATGACATCTGCACCTATGAAAACATGCCAGTTGAACTTAGCTTACAAGCTGGGTAAAATAAAAAATCCTTCACAATTTCTTGCACAAGGATAGTTTATGTAAGTCCTAAGTACTACTTACCATATTCCAGTGGGACTCTTTTATCTTCCCAAGATACACTGGTATAAATAATTGTGATAAACTGTTATTTGAAAGAAGCTTATGACTGCCTATGGGGATCTAAAATCACCTGAGCTCTGAGCTATCTTCCCATTGGATTTTGGAATGGCCAATATACTTGGAGTGCTTAGAGTATTTTAGGTGCACTCAAAGAAAGGCTAGTATAACCAGTTGTGGCCAGCTAATTGGAAGGCAGAGATTGGGAGAGTCACAGTACAAGGTTAAAAGGGTTAGTGAAAACTCTTATTGTAAAAGCTGGGGAAAGTGCAGGGAGAATGACTGAGTTCCAAGCTACATCAGGGGGAAAAAATGAATAAGCCCATCAATCATGGCCTTTCACTCAACATTTGAGTGGGAAAGGAAATCAAAGAGCAGCAGCGGAAGGGATGGAAAGAGACATCCAGGAAGCTCTCAGCCTGGGAGGAAGAGTCACTTTATACAGTTGAGGAGCTGAGAGGAAGAGGCAGGAGAGATGGAGTGACACCATGTGGCTGTAGAGAAAAAGAGGAGAGGACAGAGGCTCGGGCTTCTGTTCAAACTGTCCATTCTTCAGTTTATGTTACTTTCCCATCCATGTATACAGTATTCCCATGAGGAGAGCCAGTGTCCTTGTATACTCACTGTGAGTTTCTGCTTTTGGTAACAACAGCAAGAATCTTTTAAAGACAGTGTGTCTTATTCCAATTACCCTTTAGTCCACATTTTATTCACAGCTAACTACTAAACCTTAAGTAAGTAAAAAGAAAACACAACTAACTTGGTCCCGGAAAATCATAAATACAAATTAGGTTGTACATGGCACACAATTACTAATTCTCAAATAGGAAGCTATGCATTTATATATTTTCTAGCAATCATTACAAATATTTAGAATCAATGGTCAAATGGATCTTTGATAGATTTAAAAGTTTCACAAATTATTTCCTCCAAGGATATAAAAAGTTTCTAGAAGTTTGTTTTGTGCTCTAATATAGAAAACAAAAATGACTTTTTAAAGTTCTGAAGTATGGTAACATCCTTCAGTAATGCCATCTTTAGCGCTAACATACTTAGTAGCCACTTCTTGATCACAAAATGGGATGCATGCAAAAGAATTAAAGGATTACCAGTTACTGGACTGATGAGTCCCAAGGAAACCAATCGCTGATGGGAGCTGACAACAATGGACAAGAATATGCTCGAACTGCCTATAACTACCCTTAACTTTGGGATATTAAGTCTGACTTCCACAGCTATCCCTACAGGCTAATATCTCTGTAGCCTGATTCAGTTAATTTGAAAAATCCCTGACTACATACATTGAATATTTGCATAAAAGAATCTTGTTAGCACGCCCTGTTGTTTCCAGGCTTTGGCTACTTTTAAGTCTAGGAAATAGTTCTTGGCTATCTGCCCACTGTGCTCCAAAATGTACCTAGGGAAGAGTGAGATGGAAGGAGAGTCGGAGCCAGAGCACAACCATTGTTAAAGCCCGGTTACTCTCCTCCCCTGTCTCTTCCAACCACACTGCTCCATCCCGCGTCTAGTTGTGCTCTTTCTTCATTTGTGACACTCTCCCTGGCTGGAGGTGAGAAGCACAGCAGTGCTTGGTCCTTAGTGATGCCATTCTCATAGGAAGTATTGGGTAGGGAGAATGTGTGAATGACGTGAGTTGGCAGATTGGTATGTTCTGGGTTGTTCACCTCAGTAGCCTTGCCCTAAGTCTGACTTTTCCCGCTTTCCACATTGTATACTGTGGAATTTACGCTAATCCCCCCACCATTTGTGCGCTTTCAGAAAGAAGAGTATGTATCGCATCCCTCCTACATATTCCTCTTCGCTTGCTCCCTTTTCTTGCTGTATAAAAGACACTTGAGAAGATGTTCATTAAAGAAATGACTACTGAAGGGCTGGGAATATGGCCTAGTGGCAAGAGTGCTTGCCTCGTATACATGAAGCCCTGGGTTGGATTCCCCAGTACCACATATGCAGAAAACGGCCAGAAGTGGCGCTGTGGCTCAAGTGGCAGAGTGCTAGCCTTGAGCAAAAAGAAGCCAGGGACAGTGCTCAGACCCTGAATCCAAGGCCCAGGACTGGCACAAAAAAAAAAAAAAAAAAAAAAAGACTACTGAAGCCATCATGTCCTCTTTGGGGACAGGGAGCCAGGCTTCAGGCAAGGCTGATGGGGCTACTAAAATTGTGCAGTCCTGTCCAGTCATGCCATGTGATTGTTAACTTATTTTCCTTTGATATCAAGAGAGCAGAGAACACCCCTCTAGAAACATTCTTTTGTAAGCACTGAATTTCAATCTCTACCACGATTTTTTAGTCATATAGCTAGGTCTTGTATCCTACCATTTTTATGGTTACATTGGAGCCATATGATCTACTTGCAAGTAAATAAAAACCCCTGTTCAATTTCCATGTTCTGTCTTTCTTTCTTTCTCATGTTTACTTCAAACAAAAAGACTTCATGTTCAAACTGGAGCCACTGGAAAGAAAAACCTGGATTTATGAGTCTCCACATGAGGCATTTCTCTCACTTCCTACCTACAAATTATGCTGATGTAAATGAAAAATCACTTACATTTCAGAAAATGTAAAATTGTGTTTCATTGTGTTAAGCTGTTGAAACTAGGACACGCTTGTTTTGGAATTAAATTTGCTGTGTTTTAAACAGTATGTCACATTGTCTAATTTGATTCTTTGTCTCCTGTGTTCACAGGTCTTGCTTTATTTATCTTTTTTCTATTGTACTATCTGGGACAATGTCTAGCACACCGTAAGTGCTCCATGTATGCTGAAGAGACAAGTTAGTCGAATAGACAAGATGCAGTGCAAAAGTATTCGCTTGAAGGTATCTCAAGACTCTGGAGATACCACACAGTAGTAGACAGTTTGCCTTAGCATGCACAGACATTTGCTTTAGTCTCCAGCAGCAAAAATAAAAAATAAATGAAAAATTTTAAATGTTTAATTTAAAAGTCACTTTAAAAGATTATCTACTTTTAAGAATATTTAAAAATGTGGAACACTTCTAAGGATATTTATTTAAAATAGAATATTTAAATTGATAATCCCTTTTGTCCCTTACAGTGCTTAGAATCAGACTGGCAGTTTTGTGCATTTTGGGCAAACACTCTACATCAAGCTACACTGATACCCTAAATTAATATTCTTTAAGGAATAATTTTTTTGTTTTTGTTTTTTAGGTTGTAGAGCTTGAACTAGGGGCCTTGGTGTTGTCCCTGAACTTCTTTTGCTCAAGGCTAGCACTCTACCTCTTGAGCCACAGTGCCACTTCCGGCTTTTTCTGTTCATGTGATGCTGAGGAATCGAACCCAGGGCTTCATGCATGCTAGGCAAGCACTCTACCATTAAGCCACATTCCCAACCCCAAGGAATAAATTTTCATTAAAGGTCTTCCTTAGTGCATATGAAAAGTAGAAGGCCATGATAGTGAATTGGGATTAGCTTCTGAGAATCCAGGTTTAAGGTGTTTGGATCTCAAATCCCTTTTGAATCTTGAAATAACTTTGGCTTATGCACCAGGAAGAGATTTTGGGTAAAGAACATGCTCTTGTTACCTGAATTTTGTGCAATTCATCTCTCACTCACAGCTGTGCTTTCTGGCTAACATCCCATGTAGGTTAAACAATGGGTGAATGAAATGCCATCATGACCCCAAAGAACTAAGGAGGCAGACCTATCCCTGGAACTAATTGCTTCAGTCTTTTCCTTAAAAGTAGTTATGCCATCCATATTAATTTGGGCTTATTATAGAGTGAATAGGTGGAAAACTGACATCAGCAGCTTCTGTTCAGTTCCTTCAGAATCCTTGAGTCTTTCACCTATATCCTGTCATCAAGAGCATTGACAGATGGGGAACGTAATAGCCACAGACTGGCTGAAGAATAAGACACATGTCTAGAGGTAATACACAATGGAGCTGCTCATCACAGAGTGCCAGAAAGCTGTTAGCATATGGAAATGACAACTAGGTGTGGAGAGAGATGGAAAGGTGTTGCAAACTGATAGGCTAAATCCTCATCAGAAAACACATTCTGTCTTGGTTCGCACTTTTCTGTTGGCAGTAGGGTTCAAGATGATTGCCCTTAGTCTGCCTGTTTTATGTAAATACCATCTGAAGGATACAAGCTGAAAGTTATGTAATTCAAAAGAATTCCAAACTCTTCATTAGGTTTATGGCAGTGGTGTCACTCTGGGAAGCTTTATGGAAAACCTCAGGCTGACCTTCTTCAGAGGCTATCCTCTGATTTTGGTTGCTATTTTAGTGAAATCTGGAGGGAGATTGTCTAGATTCAAGTTTTGGTGTACCATCTACTAGTATGGCCTTGAACTAATTACTTAGCCTCTCTGCACTTCAGTTTTTTTCTTCTGCACAATAATAATCATCTTAGGGGTAGTTGTATCAAATGAAATAACTTCCTAGAATGTGCCTGACACTTCTAAACATCAAATAAATAATACTTCTTATTCTTATTCTTCTTGTTAATATTGTTATTATTAGTCATGGTTGTCTTTTTTCTCGCTTTTCTAGCTCCTACAATTTCATCATGTGTATCTATGTCCACACTAAAGTTGGATGTTTAATTGACATTTCTGCCTGTGTCTTTGGAATAGCTTCATTTCCTGGACTCTGTGTGCATGGTGTTTTGCCATCTGGGAGAGCCAAGTCACTAGCTGTTACATTTAAATGTGAATGAAAATGAAAGCGTGAGATGGCAGTAAGGTTCAAGATGATTGCCCTTACTCTGACTGTTTTATGTAAATAAAACAGCTCCTTTGTTTCTTTAGTTCTCTCTTTCTCCTGCTCAGAAAGCAAGAGGAATGTGAATTGCAGAAAGTGTGTCGCTATTAGGTAATAAGTTGTGTATCAACCTGACTCTTTTTAGAAATTGATGAAGTGAAGCCAAGTGCTGATAAGGAGGAGATATACTATAATATAGAAATAAACACTTGGAAGTGGTGGTGTGATTCAAGTGTAGAGCAGGAGCCTTGGGTGAAAAAGCCAAGGAAGAGTGTCAAACCTTTGGTTCAATATTATTACCAGCACATACAAGAAGCGCTGAAATGTCCTCGCTTGTGCACTTCCACACCAGATCTAGCATATATCAGTACAAATGGAAAGAAATGACCTTTGGCACATAGTTTGTAATGGTGAGTCATTATTGAGGAAATAAAAACTAAAAGTATAATGAGTTTCTACTGGTCTTGAAGACATGTCAGCTGGCTAATAGCACTTATTTCTAAGATTTAACCTACTCTGGGCTGGGAATTTAGTGGTAGAGTGCTTGCTTAGCATGCATAAAGCCCTGAGTTCGATTCCTCAGCACCACATAAACAGAAAAGGCCAGATGTGGCGCTGTGGCTCAAGAGGTAGAGTGCTAGCCTTGAGCACAAAGAATCCAGGGACAGTGCTCAGGCCCTGAGTCCCAAGCCCCAGTTCTGGCAAAAAAAAAAAAAAAAAAAAAAAGATTTAGCCTACTGTATTGCTCCGTAATAACTTCTCAATAAATTATTTTGCAAGTTCATAGATAGATGGGTAAATAGATTTTTGAGTATGTATCAATGATTTATACAATATTTAGAGTTTAGATTCTCAACAAATCTATTTTAAATAATTAAGATGGAGTCATATATATGCATATATATATTCCTATAGTAAAATGAAAATGCAAAACCTTACCAAATTAACACACAAAATGAAAATATGTGTATACTCCTTTGTTCAAAATTACTTGTGTCAACAGTACTTCTGAAAAAGATAGTAAACACCAAATATCTCAGTAGCAAGGAATAAGCATAGCAGATAAATATGATCTTCTAATATTCTTTCCTAGTACAAGCAGGAAGAAAGACGTAAGCAGGATCTAAGAATTCATAAGAGGGATTACAATTACCATGATTAAAAACTGGGAAATTTTCTTGGGTCTTCATAAAACTCAGAGAATGTGAAATAATATTGTCAGTCTTATGTCAATATACTAATATGAATCCAAATAAGATTAATCCTTGGGATTTATAGTGTAACTTCTGGAGAATTTAACTTGTTTCTCTAGACTTGAAGAATGACAGAGTTAGATGTCATTGGCCCATGACATAGATAGTTATAAAATATGCAGAGAGAACTCCAGCATTTTATACTAAGGCTGAAGTCCTTTAGAATTCCCATCACTCTGAATTAACCCCATGTTAAATGTAATGATGTGTTCTCACTGTGGTCTGCATTCTATAGCCATTGCTACCCAACTCTGATTTCTAGCCAGTAGAGAAAAATCTCTAAATGAACTTACCTAACAAAATACAGAAAGGAATTTAAATGTAAAACAATAGAAAATATACAATGTAGTTTATGCGTAGAAGTTTAACGTATGTCTTTTCAACACATGCTTCAACATTTTTCCATTGCGATATGTGCATCTTATTATATAATTCCTTGATTTTGTATGCACACATTTTACCAGATTTTTCATTGATCAACATGATCTACATCTACTTGATTAGGTATTTTACTCCCCATTTATTATTGTTATGGTTTTCTCTTGTGTAATTACTTCTGCAAGTCTTTTAAGTTTAAATTTTAAGTAAAAAAGTTCCAACTTTAATAAAAAATTGACTACTTGTTAGAATTTAAATTTATTGTAATTGAAAGGAATTATATTTTCTTTTGGTACTGATCAGTGAAAATAGGCTTTGAAGAGTCAATTACAACTATAATTTAAAGTTTCCATCCAGGAGAAGAAGAAGGAAAGGAGGAGGAAGAGGAGGAGGAGGAGGAGGAGGAGGAGGAGGAGGAGGAGGAGGAGGAGGAGGAGAGAGACATTTCTGGTACAAGGTAAAACTTTGCTGCTAGCAAATGAATTGAAATATTTTCTTCTGTAAGGTATAAAATTGCAGAATCATATCTACCTACAAACCACAAAAATACTTTCAAAATGTTAAATAGGAGAGATATTTTAATGTGTCTTAAGAGTCCTAGCTGTAAAAGTAATAATGATATCAAATGCTTAGACATAAAAAGAGAGTAAATCACATTGAACAACTAACAAATACATCATAGGATCATTGTTTATCTTTACTAATATAAAAGCAACAACTAAAATCACAATGAAGGTAATGTATAAGATGGTAGCAGGTAGTTTTAGTTCTCTATGGGATATGGGTGTGTGTACATGGAAGAACTGTGTTGTGGGGAGGTAGCAATTTCTCGAATTGGTGGGAAGGCCTGCAGGCAAGGTCTTCTGGTGTGTAATTCACTTTCAGTTTTTTAGTGATCATTGTAGATGGCATGCTTGTAGATGACTGATACAATTTATTTTAAATTAATAAAGAGAAGAGCTGAGTATTGACTTTGAATCTGGCAATGACAGAAAAGTTTGAGAGTCTCAATAAATAGCTAGCAATAATCAATGCTGAAGATACGTCTTATGTGGTAGTGTATCACTTGAGCAAATGAAGAACTCTCAGTTCAGTCTTGGTACTGCCAAATTAAATTCATAAATTCATCAAAAATAACCAACAAGAAGGGAGGGAGATTAAAAAAACCCACAAAGTAGCAAGTCTTAATAGCAGTCTAGACAATGCAGAAGATTGAATCTCTGAAATTGAACATAGTCTACACTTCATGAAGAACCAAAAACTGTTCAAAACAAATCCAAGAATCAAGACAGAATACTTTAGGAGCTCCATGTTACAATCAGACAACCTAATTTAAGACAAATAGATATTGAGGAGGGCCTAGAGAAGAAAGCTAATGGAATAGGAAATATATTTAACAGAATCCTAGCAGAGAGCTTCCCAAATATCCAAAAGGATAGGCCCATCAGATACAAGACATTTTTAGAACTCCAAACAAACCAGACCATTGTATTATATCCCACTGACAAATTGTAATCTGTATGGGATCAATGGAGACCAAGGAAATGATCCTTACAGCCACCAGGGAGAAGACAATAACCTATAAAGGAAAACTAATCAGAATAACTACAGATTTCTTAGCAGAGACCATGAAAGCAAGGAGAGCCTGGTTAGGTATGCCACACCCCAAAGAGAAATAACTACCAAGAATAATGTATCTGACAAATAAAAACCTTCCACAGCAAGGAAAAACTGAAACAAGTAGGTATATCCCTACCAAGCCAGCATTACAGAAAATCCTGAAAGTTGTTCTACACATTGAAAACATAAGAATATTATACTAACAGAGAAACAGTCCCTAAATAGAAAACCAGATAATTACAGCAAGAATTGACAAGGCACCGCCCCTAAAAAGATAGATATGATGGCAAGAACTAACAAACACCTCTTAATCCTAACTCTCAATATTAATGGACTTAACTCTCCAATCAATTAAAGGATACAGACCAACAAGTTGGATCAAAATGCAAGATTCATCTTTCTGTTGTCTTCAAGAGACACATGTTGCCTACAAAAGCAAACATTCTGAAAGTGAAAGGCTGGAATAAAATCTATCAAGCAAATGGCTCCCATAAATAAGCTGGAGTTATAATCCTAATAGCAGATGAAATAGATATCAAATAAAAATTAATGAGAGGAGACAAGGTTATTACATACTAATAAAAGGATTCCTCCTACAGGAGGATATAACCATCCTAAACATCTATACCCCAAATGCTGGAGCACCCAACTTGATCAAACAAGCACTACAGACACTAAAACCACACATATGTTGAGGTCTTTAGCCCCCCACACTCCCCGGACCCGCGAGAGAGACGGGGAAGGCATGCCCTGACTGGATGAGCCTAGCAAGGAAAGGGTCGGCAGACCACCCTCACCCAGCCCTCCCTCACCGGAGGACAATCAGACAGCCTGGGAGTCAAGTCAGCGCAAGATCTTGTTTATTGGGGAAGTACGGGCCACTAATGTAAGCCACAGGAGCCAATCAGTTCTAAGATCGGCAGGAAGGGGAGGGATGAGCTGTCCATCAAGGTTGGAAGAGCCGGGGCATCACAGCCCACAGAACCACCTCCAAGTTATAATCAAAGACACTTGTAGCAGCTGCATGTTGTGCTGCCATCTTAGCCTCCCGTGGCCCCAAGACTGAGAAACAGGCGGGGCCAGCTAGTTGACTTCCAGGTGTGCCCCACACACATAGATCCAAACATATTGATCGTTGGTGATTTGAACACATCACTGTCATCTCTAGATAGATCAACATGGCAAAAACTCAACAGAGAAACCTCAGAACTAAACAATTGTATAAATCAACTACTTAACCGACTTCTACAGATGATTCCATCCTTCAACATGAGCATATCTCCTCGGCAGCAGAGGGATTATTCTACAAGTCACGTAACATTTTAGGTCACAAAGCAAATCTGTGCTTATTCAGAAATCCTGAAATTATTCCCTGTTTTCTCTTCGACCACAATGGAATAAAATTAGAGATCAACATCAAAAACCACCATAGAAAATCCTGTAACTCATGGAAACTGAACAACACACTATTGAATCACCTGTGGGTCATTGAAGAAATCAGATTTGACATTCAAACATTTGTAGAATTCAACAAAAAGGAGCATACTAAATACCAGCTGCTCTAGGACATAGAAAAGGCAGTACTGAGAGAAAAGTTTATAGCTCTGAGTGCCTACATCAACAAATTGGAGAAATCTCAAATCAACATTTTAATGATGCACCTTAAACGTCTTGAAAAAGCAAGGTTTAAAACAACTAATAGATCCATAACAAGTAATGAAATAGAAATGGTGATATGAGATCTCCCATCTAAGAAAAGCCCAGGGCCAGATGGATTCTCAGCTGAATTTTATAAGGCCTTCAAAAAAGAACTCACACCAAATACTCCTCAAACTCTTCAATGAAATTGAAAGCAAAAGCTTGCTGGGCTATCAAATACATTCTATGAAGTCAGTATAACCCTCATTACAAAAACAGATAGGGATTCATCAAAGAAAGAGAAATTTCTTTGATGAATATCAATGCAAAACTTCTCAACAAAATTCAAAAGCAAATCGACTTTTCAAGGACTCATCAAAAAATTATCAACTATAATCAAACAGGATTCATTCAAGGGATGCAAAGCTGGTTCAATATACACAAGTCAATTAATGTAATTCATCACATCAATACGAGCTAGGGCAAGAACCACACAATCATCTCCATAGATGCAAAAAGAACATTTGACAACACTCATTTGTGATGAAAGCTCTGGAGAAACTTGGAATCTATGGAACATTCCTGAACATTATAAATGCTGTGTAAAATAAACCTACAGCTAGCATTTTTACTTAATGGCAAAAGGTTATAGCCATTTCCTCTAAAATCAAGAATGAAACAAGGATGTCTTCTCTCTCCACTTCTCTTCAATATGGTACTAGAATTCCTAGCCAGAGCAATAAGGCAGGGTGCAAATATAAATGGAATCCAAATAGAGAAAAATGAAATAAAACTCTCTCTTTTTGCAGATGACATGATACTGTATTTAAATAACCCTATAGACCCTATCCCCAAGTTACTAGAGCTGATCCAAAACTTTGGCAAAGTAGCATAGTGTAAATTTAACCCTCAAAAGTCAAGGTCCTTTCTGTATGCCAACAATGAAGAGATAGGCTGAAAACAGAAAAACAACTCCTTTTGTAATAACCGCAAATAAAGTAAAATAAAAATAAAAAACCAACCTAGGAATAAACTTAACCAAAGAGGTGAAGGACCTCTATGATGAAAAAGTTAAAGTTTAAAACCTGAAAAAGTTAATTAAAGTAGAACTAAGGAAATAGAAAAGCCTCCCACAATCCTGGATTGGGAGGATTAACATTGTGAAACTGGCAATCAACTAATTCAATGAACTACCCATCAATATCCCAACATCATTCTTTAATGAAATATATATGAAATATATATATATATACATATATATACATATACATATACATATACATATGTATATATATGTATATATATATATGGCACGATAAATAGAAAGCCCACAGATTGGGAGATCTTCACTAGCAATTCAACAAATAAGGGCTCCATACCTAAAATATACCTACAGCTCAAGAAATTAAATTCCCCCAAAACAAACCCCCAAAGACAACTACTACATTAAAAAGTGAGCTAAAGACTTAAGGAGAGGCTTTCTGAAGAGGAAATATGAATGGCCAATAGACACATGGAGAAATGTCCAACATCTCTGTCCATAAAAGAAATGCAAATCAAAACAACATTGAAATTCCACCTCACCCCAGATAGAATGGCCATTATCAAGAAAACTAGTAACAACAGGTGATGGTGAGGATGTGGCCAAAAGGGAACACAATCACACTGTTGGTGGGAGTATAAACTTGTTCCACCCCTCTGGAAAGCGGTATGGAGGTTCCTCAAAAGACTAAACATAGAGATCCGCTATGATCCAGCAACCCCACTTCTGGGTATTTGCCCAAAGGATCATGATTAAGGCCATACTAAAGCTACCAGCACAACCATTTTCATTGTAGCATTATTTACCATAGATAAAATATGGAACCAACCCAGATGACTCTCAGTAGATGAATGGATCAAGAAAATGTGTTATATATACACAATGGAATTCTATGCTTCCATCAGAAAGAATGGCATTATCCCATTCATAAGGAAATGGAAGACTTGGAAAAAAATCATATTAAGTGAAGTGAGCCAGACCCAAAGAAACATGGATTCCCTCGTTGGTAATAATTAGTATATGTCTAGGATAGTTCTAGCAGATGATCACAATAGCTCAATTACTATGTACATATGATCATATAAGATGATGCTAAGCAAAATGAACTCCAAGATATGGAAACAAGAGATTTCTCATTTTTATTATTTTTAATGTATCATGTGAAATTGTTTCTTTTTTCTTTCCTGTGGTTTATCCCCTGTTTGCACTCTATTTGATATCGGTACCCTGGGTATGGTATATATGTTTATCTGAATTAGGGAAGGGAATCAAAATGGTGAGGCAAAGCCTAAATGGTGAAGCAATGCAACAGCAATAAAACACAATATGTTGGAAATGAACTGTACAACTCAGTTGGAGGGCTTGGGGGAGGGAAGGTGGAGAAAAATGAGGGACAGTGTAACAAGTATGACAAGAAATGTACTCACTACCTCACGTTATGTAACTGTAACCCCTCTGTACATCACCTTGACAATAAAATTAAATTAAAAATAATCCTGATGTAGGAATTTGTTCCTGATGGAGTAGCTATTATGTTTTTTTTTGTTTGTTTTGTTTTTTACTTTTAGCATGGTTTGGTATCCGGGCTTCCTGTTCTTAGCAATCTAGCACTTCTGCAACTCTGTCAGCTCACTTTTATGTTGGGTATTTTCAAGAAAAAGTTTTACTTTATGCCTGAGTGGCCTAGACTCTGAGCGTCTTATCTGTGCATCTCTTTGTTTCTGCGTTGACAGGTGCATGAAAGGGTCTGCCAGATTGAGATGGAGTTTGCCTTAGGTAGTCTCTAACAACCACCCTCCAATCACTGCCTCACAAGTAGTTACAACTCTAAGCTTGAGCCATAGCACTTTGTCTTTCATCTTTTGAAATAAATGAGGATTGAATTCAGAGCCTGGTGCTTAATAGGCAGGCAATCTATCACTTGAATTTGAACACTTTCATCTACTTTTTGTATTGGTTACTTTGTAGATGGGGTCTTTACCCTACTACTTATGCTTTGCCTCTCACACACATACAAACACCCACAGATCTGATGAGAGGAAAACAGTATCTGATATTGATTTAATATACTAATTTAAAATATTTTAGTTTAAATATCTTAATAATAATTTAAATTTAATTTAATACGGTCTCTATACTTTACAGGTTGATTCCAGGATTTGATCACAGGGTCTCAAATTTTCTCAGCTTGCTTGCTCAGCTGGTGTTCTACCATTTGAGTCATGCCCTCAGCCTGACTTTATGCTGCTTATTTTGACTCTCCTGATCTTTTCTTCCCCAAAGACTGCAGACCTTATGTTTTTCAACTAGAACATATTATAGAGTATTTCAGCATTCATCCAATGTTTCTCACTTTTTAAGAAAATATTTTAGGCACAGTGCTTGATAGTGAAGATCAACGTAATGACTGAAGTGGTAAGGCCAATATGGAAATTTTCTCATAATTTTTCAAATGCTTATCCAATATCAGAGCATATTTAATTACGTACCCAATTTGATTCATTTAACACATCCATTATAGATTAATTTTCAACATTAGGAGAGCAACAGCTATACTACTAATGAGTTCTGTGCATCCCATGACAAAGCAGACCAGTGTGCAGCATTTGCTGTGTGGGCTGTGGCTCTCATGTGAGCCCACCAGAGGACACAGCTAACTCTCCCAGGTCAATATCCAGCAGGCGCCTGGGGTGCTCATTGCTGCTATCCCCTCTGTAGACGAATGTAAGGTCAATACTGGTCAAAATTGAAGAGCGTGAGGTAAATTTTGTCTCAGGGAAATCTTAGCTCTCAAAATTAAAATAAATGAATAAAAAATCTCTTCAATTGCTTACATCATATTTGACACTCTCACACTTTCGGGTTTTGTTTTTCATACTTTAGCATACAATTTTATAGCTAGGCTTAGAATGACAACATTCACACCTCTAACAGAGAAAAAGAAATAGCAACTATGAAGTACCCCGAATGCTTCCAAATAAAAGAGGCTCCAAGATTAGGACTGGAATCTAATGTTCCTACCTTTCCTGTGGTGTAGCATATTTAACTCTACACTACTTAGATTCCCTTTGCTTGCTTCCTCTGTAACACCATTATATCAAGGTTCTGCAGTGAGGTGCAGAATTGGGGCAAGTATTTATCAGGCCAATTTAGGCTATAACCTCAAATTGTCTCAAGGCTCAATTTTATTATACCTATCAACCCAGTTATAACATTTCAAGAGGATATGAGACCACACTCTAAACTTTTAAAATTCAACTATAAACTAGATCAAAGACTCAAGAGTGTACTTATATGAATGATCCAACCAAGATAAACCAAGTTTATCCTAGATAATGAATTGAAGTCAGTCGGAACTTTCTTAGGTCTGTCTTTTGTAATATTATTTCCCCTGGCTGGTGACCATATTTCCTGGAGTTCACTCCTGCACAAGTTATTGTTAGAATCTTGAAAAATACCTGACATCTCTGTAGAGCACTTTTCAAATTAGTGTTATAATCCAAGCACAGAGACCGATGCCAATTTATAAATATTTATTTTCTACCATGCTTCGTTAGGTTCCTGTTAAAAATGTATGCTTTATGTGCATAATCACAATAAATAGTATCAATGAATTAAATACATATTAAGAGACTAGAATATTCAGTTGAAAGGCTTTGGGTTTACAGTGTTAGATTATGTATTTCTATTATGCTTTAGTCACATATTTCCTAGGATACTGTCTAAATCAGCCCTCAGAAGAAGAGGTTTTATTATTAGTTCTTATCCTATGTTTTGCTTATTCCAAAGGTTAATAGGTGACATCCTTTAGAATAGTCATGCAATGCATTAACATGGTTGAACACATTTGTTCTTTTGCTTATTTTCCCATCTACATTGAATCTTTGAGGCTAATCATTTTTGTTGGCTCATTAACTGAATTTTCCTTTGTTCAATAAAATCTCCAAATGCTGATTTTGAATTGCCAGGAATAAGAACCTTAGTGATAGAAATGGCACCAGAGAAATCATTGCTTTTCTTGGCCACGAACATTTCCAGTGTGAACAATAGCTGTTTTCTTCATAGCTTTCACCAATGCCCTATTTTAAGCAGGAATTTGGTGAGCTCAACAAATGAATGGAATATGATGAAAAATAGGTTACAGGAATCTCTTTCAGGTAGGCAGGAAATTTGAGATAATCATTACAAAAAGTTATAAAGAAATGTGTATGTCAAAAGACAATATAAAACTGCTGAAATGCACTTGAAAATACTAAATGATTTATTTATTTATTTATTTTGGCCAGTCCTGGGGCTTGGACTCAGGGCCTGAGCACTGTCCCTGGCTTCTTTTTTGCTCAAAGCTAGCACTCTGCCACTTGAGCCACAGTGCCACTTCTGGCAATTTTCTGTATATGTGGTGCTGAGGAATCGAACCCAGGGCCTCATGTACATGAGGCAAGCACTCTTGTCACTAGGCCATTAGTCATTGCTAAACACTGTTCTCCCAGGTGACTTTGGATCCATTTCTGCATGGAGAAGGAAAGGAGAGAGATCAGAAGATTGAGCTTTTTAAAGATTTTTTTAAAAAATATTAAGCACGTGAGATTTGTGAGACTAGAAATATTTAGGGTATTTTTAGTGTTTCAATGTAATACAGATTTAATGTTTCAGTACAATAGTAATCTTTTTTAATAAAACTGTTTTTCCTTTATAATGATTTAATTATGATTATTTAAGTCAAAATATTTTACAGATTGCAAGTATCCAAGTGGAGAGTGAATTGTTGGGTTTGACTGATATGAATGATAGGAAGTGGGGAGGAGAGAAATAATCATGAGCTTGCACATGGCTAGCAATTTTCCTGAGGTTCCAAGCAAGGCATGGCCCAGAGCCAACACAACAACCCTCTCCATAAACAAGTCTAAACCAGAACCAATGATTCTTACTTATAATCCCAGCTACTAAAGAGGCTGAGATGTGAGGACTGTAGTTCCAAGTCACTCTGGGTAGAAAAGTCTGTTAGAGTCTTATCTTCAGTTAACTAGTAGAAAATTGGAAATGGATTTGTGGTTCAAGTTGTAGAGCATATACCTTGAGTGAACAATGCTAAAACAGTATCCAGGCCCCGAATGCAAGGCCCAGTATAAACACACACACACCCCCCTTAAAAAACACTTTCAAAGTTTAATTTTATTGGTAAATATGTAAGACCAGGAAAGCTTCCTAAACTTATTTGAATCCATCCATCTTTCCGTTCAGAGCTTCAGAGTTCTGAAAATTCATGGAGAACTCTTCCCTACTCTTCTCAATAAGCAAAGCTCTTATCTTGCTATTTTCTGCTGTATTAGCAAACTAACTCTTAATTCTGTGAACAGAGATAATCCTTCTTAGACTTTAACCTAGATTTTCATACCTGGCAAACAAATAAAAATAACCCATTTTTGAATGACAATAGAGTAGTAGTTGATGTTGAGGGGATTAGAAAAAAAAGTCTAGGCAATTATTTTCATTTTACTTCAATGTATAAGTAAAATTTTATTGGTCTAAAATTTTCAGCCCTGGAAGCTCTTAAAGAGTAGATCAAATTGGGGGTTTAGAATCCTATTTGATTAAAATGACAAAATATTTTGTACTCATCATTTAAAAATTAATATAAAACATTTCCTCATATATGGTAAAGAGTGAATAAACAGGCATTGAAGTGAATTCTGCAATATGAGGCAAAACAAATGAGATCAGAAATAGGTACAGTGTTGTGTCTCTCGTTTCAACTATTTTTTTTTTTTTTTTTTTTTTTTTGGCCAGTCCAGGGCCTTGGACTCAGGGCTTGAGCACTGTCCCTGGCTTCCTTTTGCTCAAGGCTAACACTCTGCCACTTGAGCCACAGCGCCACTTCTGGCTGTTTTCTGTATATGTGGTTCTGGGGAATCGAACCCAGGGCCTCATGTATACGAGGCAAGCTCTCTTGCCACTAGGCCATATCCCCAGCCCGTCGTTTCAACTATTAATGAGGCTGAGGGAGGAGGGTCATTTGAGCCTTGGAGTTCTAGGCCACTTTGGAAGAAACAAATATAGTATGTAAATAAGTGAAAGCATATGATAGAACATTTTTTTCTGCTGGTAAAAATAAAATATTAAAAGAATTGGGTCATGTTTATAAATCCAACATTTATTGGTCAGTAAAGTCCCAATTTCTGAATTTCATTAGTAGCCTTTTTTATTATTGAAAAAATAAAGTCCCAGATACACCAAGGTCCTACAGGTATCACAGTATACATGCACTTGAATCTCACTGCCAAAGAACCAGGTGGCTTAGAGTTCAAGGTCCCTTGCTCAAGAGAGCTGATTGCTAAGTTATGCGAGCTATTTTATGAGTTCATTGCTTATTTGAGCCATTAGGGTTCAGCTTGGTAGGAAAGTTTATTAGAGATCGAGGTGAATCAACTGTACCCCAGACCTTCCACATCATGGTCTGTACTTTTCCCAAGACAGCTAAGGTGGAGCACATCCTGCGTTGATCTTCTCCCTGAGAGGACACAGTGTGGCAGAGGGGATCGTTTTGAGTTTGGAAACTGTTCTTCAATAATAACTTCCTTCTACAAGCAGAATATTAAAATGGGTCTTATATTCACTGCTAAAACCATTAAGTTCTTGAAATTTTATTTTAATGTTGATGATTATATATTTCCTTTCCCCAATTTGAGTGTAATTAATTATATAAATGAATCATCTTATGCAATTGTGTGGGCATAAACATCTGCGACAGTGCTCCTGTTGCACCCTCAAAGGGGGGGGGGGGACAATAACAGAAAGTATAAAAGCACAATCTTAGGCAAAGTGCTACTTTTCACTGTTTTGAATTGTGAAAATACTTCGCTCAGCAGAAAAACATGGGCAACTGGCAAAGCCATTTTTGTGAGTGAGTTAAACTGCATGTCCATGGAATTGTATCAAACTATAGAGAAGTAATTCAATTTTGAACCAAAGATAACTATGCCCATCCTTTTCAATACCAATTCAGAGATATTTTATCAAATAATAAAATTCTATAGAACAAGTGGAGGTATGGCTCAAGCAGTAGAATACCATCCTTGAGTGAAAAAGCAAAGCAAGAATATAAGATCTTGAGTTCAAGAGCTAGTCAGTATTGGCATAAAATCATATAAAACCAAGCTGTTCCCAGAATGTCAAAGCCACTCCCTGTGGGAACATTTGTAATTAAGAAAATCTTGTTTCCCATATATTGAATGGTAGCTCATGACCTAATAATAAACTGTTTGATGACAATGAAAATTATTAGTATGTCAAATACCAAATTATTACTGAGTTTTCTTATGTAGACCATTTGAGTGCAATTATTCTGTACATATTTTTTCTTGAAGTAAAATGCTCACTTCTTTACACCCCCCCCCCAGATTCTAAGATAAGAAGTTCTTGTAAAGATGAACAATTTTTAGTTTAGTCTCTGAAGATAATTAGAAAGTTCCAGAAATGGGCTGTCCTTGAGTTCTGACTCTTGACATAAACCAGGGATCCAAATAAAATAAAATCATCTGGCTCAAGTTTTACAAAATCATGCCAAAATTCCATCTTTAACTGGTTAAAGAAAACAATATACCTTGGGGTGACCAGAGATAATAATCACATTCTTTTCTGATAAAGACAGTGGTCCTTGTCATTCTTTGAAGTGAGATTGATTCTATTTTTCTTCTCATTCAGCTTCTTTGGTTGGAGAATTATAATTTGCAAGCTTATTTACTGAAGAAACCTTTAAAACGAAATAAAAATTTCCAACTTTTTAATTCAAAGACCCTGTCCTCTCAAAGGTTATTTTCTACATTCCTTCACTTTCCGTGGGGTCTTCCCCTGTTCATTGTATCTGACAGCACTTTTCCAAGTTCAACGTTAGATTAGTAACAAGGAGAGGAATGCCCCAGCCCTTCAGATGGCTCCTCAATCAGTCTGTGCAAACCAACATTTTACCATTCAAAATTCAGTATTATAAATCATCTCATCTCCACACACAGGCACATAGGTGGCAAAGTGCTGAGATCGTTTTCAGGTCTGCTTTTTCAGCGATGACAGGTTTCATGAGCACTGAAACTGTCACTGGGAACGGAAGGGAGTAAATAGCACTACAACCTGTAGCATTGCAAATGGATGGACAGGGTGATGGAAGGTAGTCTGTGCTGACTGGAGCTGGAAGAGGAGCAAGGTGAAAAGCAAATTACCACAGAAGGAAATGAAGCAGACTCAAATTGTATCTATTACTAACTTGCCCAGGACTGTAAACATGAAAGACCATTAGTTCCAGTATGGCTTTCTACATTATCTATCTATCATCTGTATGTCTGTATGTCTATGTATCTATCTAGATCTACCTATCTATCTATCATCTATCTATTTGGTGGTAGTGGATCAAACCCAAATTCTCTTCCCAAACATAGTTGGCAAGTGCCCTGCCCTTAAGTTATGCTATATCCCTTCTGGAAAGTCCCTAATTTTAAAGGATAATTCCCAATCAGCAGAATAAATGGATGATATACTAATTTGAAAGTGTACAAAGCAACAAAAAGTTCCCTTAGATAAAGGAAGAGACTCAAGTAACCACTCTTTTTTTCATTTTTAGTATTTTTTATGTTCATGAGAAAATAATTGTGTTCTAAATTATCTGGTGGCAATTTTCTCAAAAACCCCTTCACTCACACAGCTCAAGTATAGGGTAATAGTTGGATTATAATTCAAATATTTACAATATTTATGCAATTTTAATTGCACAAGTATTCTTGTATAATTAAACACATTCATCACTTGCCTCAATTTGTTTATGCTGTTGGTTCTGGGAAATATGCTTTTCTGGAGTCATAAAGGATAAGTGCACATAGCATAATTGGATGACCATGGAAAGAAGAAGCGATCTCAATGTAAATACTGACAGTACATAAAATCTATTATATATAAAATAAGATGTTAATAAAGGAACATTTATAAGACTCACCGTAATTCACCCGGGTAAAACTTAACAACAAAAGATGAACATGATTCTATAGAAAACTTTTTGCTTTTAAAAGCTTGCCTTTAATAAAGACAACTGTCCTTTGGTGTCTTCATGATATAATGCATTAATAAGATAATTATTAAATTTCATAAAAGGTTAATAACAGCCATGATGAAAACAAGTCTTTTGTAAGCATTTCTTGAATAGTATTTTATACTGTTTGTATGTAAGTGAATAAAAACCTGTGAGCATTTATTTTGTACTCAATTTCATTTTAGTTACTAAATCCTGCAGAAATTCTTATAAGATGAATGTGTCCTAGGAAGTGCACTAAATCATTCCTAATTAGCACAGTACTTATGTGCTTATACCAGCACTTTTAAAGGCCTTAAACTTCTAGTCAACTAAAATTGGCTAGCTAACATAATGTTTCTTGGATTCCAAAACTCCATTCTAGGGAACATAATGACATAATAAGTTCTACATTCTCTACAACTCCACGAACATCTGACCTGCACCTCTTAATGAAACAGATTGCATAAATTCTCTTTTAAATGTAAATTATGATATTTTGATTATAAGCGTTCAAAGAAAATGGAGAAATAATCCAAGAAGGATTATTTTCAAGAACATTTTGCACAGATAATATTAAAATTACACTGCCAATTTTATATACTTTTTGTAAATTTTTTTCTTTTAAATTTCATTTTAAGGGATAGACAAAAGATGACCCTATAACATATCATGTGATATTTTCAATATCAGTATCTAGAGTGTAATGTTCAAATCAAGGAAAACATCTACCTCCTCAGTTACCAGCTTTTTCATAGTGAAAATACTCAGTCCTTTCTCTTTTCTTTCCATGACTTCATACTCATTAATCAACCCATCTTCATGCCTTTTTTCTGTATAAACATTGTGTGTGTGTGTGTGTGTGTGTGTGTGTGTGTGTGTGTGTGTGTGTCCTAGTTATCTCAGTATTGGGACTTATTCTAAAGGCATCTCACTCACTTTACCTTGCTTGCTGACAGCTGGTGTTCTACATCATGAGCCACACCTCCAGCCTAGTTTTTTGTTGGTTACTGTTAGAGACAGATTCTCAAGAATGTTTTCTTCTTTGGCTGGTTTTGTTCCTGAGTAGCTAGGAACACAGTTGTGAGACAGTGGTTTCCAGCTTCCTGAATAATTTAAAGAGTATTTTATCCAAAATTATGAGCAAAAGATGAGTTAACGGGACTAGACTTGTATTTTGCACACTATTAGTTTATATTTTACAGAATGAGCTTTTGGTATAATTTGTTAAATCTTGCATTTTATCATCTCTCTCTCCTCCTTTCTTCCTTCATACAACTGGAAGTACACACTGACTTTAGGACCTAGTTCAAGGAACAGATGTGTTATTTATCATGTCCCATTATTTTTAGATAACTTTATTCCAAGGAAGGTTGACATTGTATCCTACAAGCTTTGTTTTCTCAAGTTGAAAAGAATTCTGAATATAGTTGTACAAATTTCTGAAAAATAGACATCAAATAATCATCCCCCTGAGATGAGTCATCTTCTAGGTCAGGGATCAAAAGGATTTAAACAATGGAGACTTACTATGGGAAATTTGCTAACCAGGTGTTGAAGCAAAGCGAAACTAAAAAACAAACTACATGAGATTAAAAAAAAGAAAGTAGCTACTAAAGCTAGGTCTGGGTATAAAGGGAAGAAATTTGGGTAGTGAAACCCCAAGAACAAACCTCAGAGTGTTGGTCCTGCCTGAGTACATCTGCTATCTCCCAGCAGGAACAGGAAGTGGAAAATTCAGATGCTGGAACCACCACAATGCTGGCTTGATGATGACAGACCTGGACCTCTTACCCCTTTGTCTCCCTGCACTTCTTCCCATTGGCAGCAGCAGATGGGAATTGCTGGTGAAGAAATCTGAGCAGTTTAGCATGTAGAGTTCCAGTTCCCGCTTCACAGAGCACGCTACTGGAAAGCATAAAGGGCTGGGTAACAAAAGAGGAGGCCCAGGCCACCACGAAGCAGTAACTGAGAATGATTACTTATTGATCATTTGAATATACCCATCGCTTAGGTTTCAGTAGAAATAATATTTGCAACAAGCTCTCTAATACTCATAAAATGATTTGGGCTCTGAAGCTACAACCTTTTGATATTTATGTTTGTAGACTTAAAATCTCTATGTGTTATTGATATTCAACTCTTTCCATCAGTAAGTTCTTTGCAATGGAAAACAGGTATGGTATTGTGTAGAAGAAAGAAGTTTCAGTCTTGTATCTGAATAAGTAGCTTTTAAATCTATTATTTAAAAGAATCAGTTTACATATATGCCCTTAAATTGATTATTGCTTTTACCAATAATAGCAACAAGCTGGGCCAGGTGGCTCAAGCTTTTAACCCTGGCTACCTGGGAGCCAGAGATCTGAAGAGAGGCATCCAGCCCAACCCAAAAGGAGTTTGATGGATTCTGTATGTCAGTGACTGGACATGGTGGCACTTGCCTATTATCTCAGCCAGAGGGAAAGCACAATGGCTGCCATTCCCACTTCCATAAGGCAATACAAGGAGGAGTCTAGACAGTCTGGGCATGAAGGGAGACCCTATCTTGAATATCACTAGTGTCAGAGGAGCTGGAGTCAGGCATGGCTCAAGTGGTAGAGCCTTGCAATCATGAGGACATTTCTTCAAATTTTAACATAAAAAACAGTCTGAATGAATCATTGATCAACTTATTTGCTGTTAGATATGTAAGCCACTTTCCTGTATAAAACTAAAAGACTCTCTTTAGTAAAAGCACTTTGTTTAGAAAATGCTTAATTATAGTAGAATGAGGCTATTGTTTTATACAAAAATGTTGCTGGAGAAGTAGATAATGCAGTTCATTTTCCCTAGAATTGTGAGTTACTATTTTAATAGTGATTTTCCTCATAAATGTTATGGAAGGAAAAATACGAAATACTCATTTTAAAATTCAATAACCTAAACTATTGAATGATCAACCTCACACATACATACTAGGGACTGAGATATGGGATAACTTAACATTTTGAAATGTAACGACTACTCACAAATTGACTTCAACAAAAGTACTAGCTTCTGAAACAACATTTAGTAGAAGAATAAAAACATTGTACCAATCACAGAAAAGAAAACCTAGCATCTGATGATCACCCTGACTCTGTGATTCTAGAATTTATTAAAAGGAACAACTTGTGGAGTATTTGGAACCGATCTTACCTCTCTATTATGCATTCATGAACTATTTATTCAGATATTGTGGCCACTTTTGGTCACTGTACTTTTGAAAAGACACGGATAAACTGGAAATGATGGGAGAAGCAGAAGGAAAATGAATAAATGCTAGAAAATAATCATTTGAGGGGAAAGTTTGAAAAACCCTGGTGTTATCCCAGAAAAGAAAAGCCCAGGAAGTGCTCTGATTGTTGAATATATGAAGTGTTTCACAAGGTCTTGATTAAAAAGCTTGCCAATAGCATCTGCAACAAAAGAGAGATTGATAAAAAAAATCACTTTAGTGTTTAGTATACATGTCCCAAATAAATTTGTGTTTGTTTTCCCAATCTTGTTACACAATGGAAGGCTAGAAAGGCACTCAGATAATCCTTAGGAGGATAAATCTCCCATGATATTTGACAACAGATTCCCTCTCTTTCTGTGAAGCCAGTGAAGCTCCCTAGGTCTAGCAAAGGGCAATCCAGACATGCTCTGTTTGGGATAAGGTTTGACTCTGGGTATGTAGTGCAGAGTAGGTGGACAAAGTGGACACAAGAGATCTATTGGGTCTTCTTAGTTTTGAGAGAAAGCTGGACAACCAGACTCCCAGGAATGTAGACGATGGCTCAGAGCCTTGAAGACAACTATTGAAAGCCGAACAGAAGCAGGGCTCCTGGAGTCTGGGCGATGGTTGCCAATGGCAGATGGATGAGCATAAGAAGCAGGATGGTGTGAATCAGAGCAGTGGAGATTTTTCTTACTTTTATATTTCTGTGTTATCTTTAAGTAGTTGTAGAAAGTTCTAGTCATTCCCACAGCCCTTGGGTGATCCATGACTGTCACCTCTGGACAGTGGAGCTCCAGCTGTCAACAGAGACACCATGTGGCAGGAAGAAGCAATGACAGCAGGAACCCTGGGCTGTCCCAGTGGAAGGGAGAAGGGGGAGGGCCTCCCAGGGTGGGATTGCTTTGTCACAGGGACATCTGGCGCTGTACTAGCGATATGATTGCACTTCTAGCCTGAGGAGGAAGAAGAGCTATGGAAAGGAGCGGCTATACTAGGAGAAAATGTGAAAGAAAAAAGAGATAATTGAAAGCTAAAAAGCAATAAGTAAAAAACACATCATTACTGTATTCCCAAATTATTCATACTTAATATGCCTAGATGAGATCAGTGTCCCGTTTTCAACTCTTCTGGACACATGGCAAAATGTACTTTTTCCATGATAGAAAAGGAAGCATATTGAAATAGCAAGGAAATATATTAAAACAGCTAAGCTACCTGATTTAAAAAAAGTGATTCAAAAAGTCACTATCAGAAAATTGGAAAAATTGGGTAGCCACATGCATAAGACTGAAACCTGACACCCACTTTTTTTTATACAAAAGTCAACTTGAAATCAAAGATCTTAATGTATGATGAGAAAATGAATCTATTAGAGGAAAACAGGAAAAATCCATGATTCTACAGTCATATGCAAGACTTTCTGGAATAGAACTCCAATGAGTCAAAAAATAAGAACAAGTATTAACAAATGGATTGTATCAAGTTAAAAAGATTCTGCACAGCAAAGGAAACAATTACCAGAATCAAACCAGAATGGGGAAAATTATTTTTGCCAGTTATTCATAAGGTAAGGGATTAATATATGGAATATATCTATATCTCTCCATGTATGGACCTCTAAAAATTAAGCTGACCAAAATAATTCAATTAATACATAGATAAATTAACTGAGTGATAGAAGTGCAAAAAGTTAGTAAATACATAAATATATGTCTAACATTATTAGCCATAAAGGAAATGTAAATCAAAACCACTGAGCTTACCACTCTCTTCATCAGAATGGCTATATCAAAAAGAACAACAAATGTTGCTAAGGATTCTATAAGAGGGACATGTAAATTATGGAAATCAGTGTGGAGGCTCTTCATGAAACTATAGACCTACCGTATGGTGCTGGCATATATCTGAAGAGTACACAGTCAGTAGAGATTTCTGTACAGCCAAGTATTCATGATAGCCAAGCCATGAAATCAACTGAGGTGCTCATCAGCCAATGAAGGGATAAAGAAATTTAAAAAAGAATGTATCTAACTGAGTATTACTCAGACATAAAATGAACAAAATGATGTCATTTAAAAATTAGTGTAACTAAGGATAATTATGCTAAGAAAAATAACCCAGACTAAGAAAGACAAATATAGCATGTTCTCTTTAATGCAAAATTTGGTCCTTAAAAATGAATGACAGGAATGTAAAACAGATTCTCCTGGGGAATGAGCACCAGTGAGGGAGTATGACAGAGACAAATACCGCAAGTACTTTATGCGCGTATATGAAAAGTAAATGATGAAACTTATTGCAGCGTTTCAGGAAGCAGTTGGAATGAGCGGGAGTGATAGAAGAGGGGGACTTGGTCAGTCTATGTTGCATGTGTATATGGAAATATCACAATAAACCCCTAATTTCACTGTACAAATAATATATGGTAATACAAAATAGAAAAAGGGGGAATTATATTGATCTATAATGAAGTATATGAATCCACAATTAGCCTACAAAATCCATAGACATAATAATATAAAAATATCCTAGATTATGAAACTGTAACCCCTCTGTACATCATTTCGACAATGAATAATAATTATTGAAAAAATATCCTAGAACAAACACTCTACACTGTTATAAAATAATGACAAAATTTACCCTAAAAACAGTTGATTTTTTTTAACTACTTTATTTACCACTGGAAATTTAGCCAGTAGGATAAAACAAGGATAAAAAAGACATAGTAATTTTAATAAAGGAAGTAACTAAAACTACTGATCATGCCCAT
This sequence comes from Perognathus longimembris pacificus, assembly GCF_023159225.1. Lineage (NCBI taxonomy): Eukaryota > Metazoa > Chordata > Mammalia > Rodentia > Heteromyidae > Perognathus > Perognathus longimembris. The sequence continues at coordinate 14,006,105 of NC_063176.1, read as the reverse complement.
CATCAATATACGTCTCAAAATATAAGCAATGTTCAAATTATTAGATTCACTAGGGGAGGTTAGCAGTTTATTAGATACATATTTAGCCTGCAAAAATCATTTTCATTCCAGCAATAAAACAACAGCAAAAGCAAACTGGAAAAAATATGATTATATTAATACCAACAAATATCAAGGACTAAATCTGTTGAACACTAGAAACTAGAAATCTTATTAAAGTTAAATGCAGAGATGCTATAAATCTACCAAGAATCATAATGTTTAAAAATATTGTAATGCGGGCTGGGGATATAGCCTAGTGGCAAGAGTGCCTGCCTCATATACACGAGGCCCTAGGTTCGATTCCCCAGCACCACATATACAGAAAACGGCCAGGAGCGGCGCTGTGGCTCAAGTGGCAGAGTGCTAGCCTTGAGCGGGAAGAAGCCAGGGACAGTGCTCAGGCCCTGAGTCCAAGGCCCAGGACTGGCCAAAAAAATATATATATATATATTGTAATGCAAAAAGATTCAGTTTTATCCACAGTATGCATGGATCCAATACAATCAAAACCAAAATCCCAGAAACTTTCAATCTTTAAATAAAAATTGATAAACCTAACTTCAAATGTATACAAAAAACACCAGTGATATTAATGAAGAAAATCAATGCTAGCCTGTACCAAATATCAATGTGCTGCGTGTGCCACAGGACCTAAAAATTCTCTGTCATCTTTCTGATTGTGGCTGGCAAACGCTCTGAAATGTGTGCAATCTATTTCTCCCTTAAAATAGAAAGAATTTTTCCAGCTGCCCCAAATGCTGCTGGAATAGGATTGTCAACTCTCTTCCCCTTCTGGAGATGGTGTTGTCTGAAGAAACCTGGCTCTTTGAAGGTTCACATTTGCCTCTGAGTGAGCTGTCCAGCATTGGAAGATAAAGATCCCATCTCCCTCATCAACTCAGGACAGTTCTGAAAGGCTCCTGATGTCTCCAAGGAACCCACAGAGGCTTTTATGGAGACAGCATTGCTGCTCAATTTCTTTCTTCCTACTGCTTTCTTTCTATCTGTTCTATAGTGTGGAACCCCCCAGGACACACCTAATCAATTTCTGGTAAAATCATCCTCATCCCAGAGTCTGCTCTACGGAAGCAGTAGTCGTCGCCAGGAGTTTTCAAACAGCAAGGCTAGCCTGTGTTCTGCAGCTGGGTCATGCGGTTCGGCTGAAGTGGACCCTGGCAGCAACAGCTCGACGAGGAAAACAACAGATACATGACATGTGGCCACTGATTTGATCAATGTGTTCTTTTCTATTCTGATCAGAAAAGGAGATCATACACCCCGTATTTACTGGGAAAAGATAAGGCATCCATAGTTTGTCCCCTGAGTATTTCAATTGCCTTGTACTGTGTTATAACACAGTCCAAGGAGATGCGATCTCTGGGTCTCCCACTAAATGTCCCACACTCCATTACAACCGAGCCTTTATTGTGGTTGGAATGGATGAGCCTGAACAGACTAGTGGATTGAGGCCTTTCTAAGACCCACAGATGAGAATAAAAATAATGCCTACCCAAACCATTGTTAGACATTAATTATGAGCGTAAACACACTCCACAGCTTACTGTAAAACAAATTAAAAGCTCTCAACACAAGATCTGTAATCATCACCTACATTTCAAAACTACTACATCTAAGTAAATGTGTCAATGTTTGGGGAGCATATTCCTTTCATTGGTCAGGAGTCTTTGCAGAAACAATCAACATAAATATGATTTCTTTCATTCTTTTTAAAAATTGTTTCTAGTCCTAATACTTGAACTCAGTGCTTGGGCACTGTCCCTGAGCTTTCTTTGCTCAAGGCTAGCTTTCTACCACTTGGGCCACAGCTTCTGCTGTGAATGTGATTTCTGAAAGGACTAGCTCACAGGGCACACCACCTGCCATCTCCAAGCTGCTGGCTCAAGGAATGCTGGGGCTGTCATATGACAAGAGGACAGAAGGTGGAGGTCCCTGCTCAGGGCAAGTTCTCCTCTCTATTCTTTTCTTCTATCTAAACCCTTACAACATTCAACAATATCCTCCTGGGTTGATGAGAACAGTCGTGTTTGATTGACCTATGCTTGCAACGGCAGTTCTTTAGGAAACAGCTTATCGACCATTCTGCATCCTTTAGCAATCATGTTGATAATTAAAAGAACCACATCCTCAACGCCTAAGTTTACTTTAGATGTCTGTCACATTATTTCCTCTTACTCACATTCCCATCTGTATTACAGGTTGGGTTTTCCATAAAAGAATGTATAAAATATTCATATATACGTATATATATATGAGTATATAAGTATACATACACATATACATAGTAGTATAAAATAAAATCAGTTAACTTGTACTTTTTTGCACTAAAGCTTAATTTATCCCTCATTGTGTATACAATCATTACTTGATTTTCTTGGGCCTTATAATTCCTTTGTGCACAAAGTGAATAAAATCAGTTCATAGATAATAGTCTATAAGAAACTCATATGCCAAAATTTATAGTTTTCTAGTACTAGATGTTCTGGTAATATTGACTAATTTATTGAAAACATTATTTTGATCCATGTACTCAATCTTTCTCTGCTTCTGTTTCTTCATTCATAAAACCAAGATAATATGCTCCACACATGTATTGGAGACATCATACTATGTCCCAGAAATTTACTATTATATGTTAATCACACAATTAAGATATTTAAAAATTGCAACAGCATACTTGAACATTGAGTTTTACTAATATGTAGAAAATACCCAATGTCTAGAAGACATTATCATTTCTGGGATATTTGTATGTTTGACATATTTTGGTCACTGTCACAATATGCCAGAGATTTGTAGCTTATGAGGAAGAAAACTTTGTTTGGGCTCCTGCTTTCAGAGTTTCTGTCTGTGATTACTTGGTTCTGTTGTTTTTGTGAACCTATTGATGTTTGCAAATCTTATCAGAGTATATGTGGTAGAACAAAGCCTTACCTTAGAGTAGCTGGGAAGCAAAGAGAGAGGAGCCAGGTTCTCAGTTTCCCCTTCGAAGCCATGCCTCCTGTACCCCACGCCCTACCACTCAGCTCTACTTGCTGAAAGTTCTGCTCCCTCCCAATAACTAAGGACCCAGGTCCAAGCCTTAACACACGGCTCTCTGGGAACACATCAAATCATAGCCATTTGATATTATTGTTTTTGGTTACTGTAATCTACTACTCAATCTCCAGTAACTTTTTTATTATCTAAATTGCTAAATCTCTCTTTCATTTGCCACATTCCTTCCTCAACAATAGCCATACCTCCTGGTACTGGGAACTGTGACCATGACCCTTTGACTCTGCTTATCAAACAGGCAGTGTTGTTCTTTGTAATTTGTGTTTGCTATAGACGTTGCTGAAGTTTATTCCTTGTTTATTATTCTTCATAGTTACTTGTGGAAAACTGAGAGTCTCTCCTCTACAGTTTAAGAAGTGAAACCTTTGGCTCCAACAGTTAGTTCTTCTGCAAGTATGAGGGTCAATAGCCTTATCCCTTAACAATTAGGTTCTAAACTATGTGCCATTTATTTTGGTGCCAGATTGAAAAATAACTTAGTTTTTTTCAGATGTGGATTTGATTATTCCAAGTTCATTGATCGATCAATCTATTTTCCATGTAAATTCTAATCTTCAACAATATAAAGTAAATTTTATTTCATATACACAAAACTATTTCTATACCTTCTTTATTGTTTAATTGATCACTTTTTCTAAAATGCAGTTGCTTTAGCTAGAGACAATTCCATGCATTTGCAGCAGAATAATTTGCAATGTCTGGAAAACTTTCCATATTTTACTATTTATTAATAATTGAGATTCTCATTTTTGCATGAACCAAAGTGATGAAATACATTTTATAAGAATGCATTAAATGTTTAATTATTATATTGTATCAGTTAACAATGCTCTATTTACTCACAAAATAATAATGTTCTGATAAGTGACAAGGAAGGGGCTTATTTATTGAAATATATTTCTATTTGTTAGCATGGCGATAAATGGAATATACTGCAGCAAAAGCAATGGATGTAATATTAACTTTGCTTTTTATTTATATGCTTATATTCAAATTTCTTTTGACCTACTTAAAATTTGCCTTTTCCTTTCTTGGCTTTCCTAATTTTCTTCTATCTCTATTCTTGTTTTGAATTAAAAATTCATTAAAGGCAACATTTCAGCATGCATGATGAAACCAATGAAATTTCAGCCATCGTCTTTCACTAGGTTAATAAAGCCAGTATTGTTTTTAGTCATTTGAGGAGTTACTATACCTGACTTGGCATGTGAATAAGACATATTGTCTTTTTTTTCAAATGGAAACAATCCACTCAATTAAGTGCATATCTTGTCTCTAGGAATTATTCCAAACAAAAAGGAATGGACATCAATGAAGACTTTTTCTGGAAAATACTGTATTTCTTTTGGTAATATGCCAAAACAAATACAAAAATAAAAGACCAACTTTCAAATCTCTCTGTCTCTTTTTTTTTCTTCTTGGGAGTACTGAAGTTTGAAGTAAAGGCCTTTTGCTTAATAGACTGATGCTATAACATTTGAGTTATAGTTACAGCACTGCTTTCTGCTGGTTGTTTGGAGATGTAATATGGCAAACTATTCATCCCAGACTGGTCTCAAACCTGAGTGTCAGTAGGATAATAGGTCTGAGACACCCATGTCTAATTAAGTCTCTTGATATAATTACTTTCCTAAATATACTTAGATATATGATTCATCTGGGAATTGTCTAAAATTCTTACATGTGTGAAATAGCTGAGATTTGTGACTTTACAATCTTGTAAAGTTAGGTAGAAAAATTCATTTTGATTTGATAATGAAGTGGAAAAGGTTAAGTATTGATGTGATTTTTTCCCTCTTTAATATTTCTAATGCAATCCTGTCTACTGTATGTAAGTAAATCTCTAAATTTCCTTTGCTAACATCTGTTTTGCCATTGTTTTTATGATATCCCAAGGATTCAGGTTACAATGATAAAATTTCGATCTGAAAAATCCCTCCAATCTAGGGAACATACTAACAAATAAGTTATTTACATAAATGATTATCACTTTGAACTCACAAAACTTAGGAGCACATGAACACATGAGGGTATCATAGAAATATTAGAAAAACTAGGGCTTTGATCTTATCAAACGTACTAAACCAAGGAATAATGTAGCCCACTACCTGGATCATATAAAAGGAGAAGCCCACTACCTGGATCATATAAAAGGAGAAGCACAAAATACTGAGCTACAATGACACACAGTAATCATACCCACAGACCTAAAAACATTAGTGGAAAGCACAGTGTAACATTTTTCATCAGTATTTGTAGGTCAGCCAAGAGCTGATCTCCATAAACATTCATGGAGCTTATTAGATAAACTTCATCACAAAACAAAATAGTTTATTGTACTTTTGATAATTATCCACCTCTGTTTCTAGAGTTCTATTTAACTTTTAAATTTATTAGTATGTAGCTGTTATAGGAGCCATGACAAAAAGGGAATATTATATCATAACTTGAAATGACAATGTCTTGTTATTTTTAAATCACAGTGTTATTTTGAGATTTACTGTCATTACATTATTTGGTCAATCTATTGCAATGTAACTATTGAAAGTCAGTATGCTCTTTGTTAATTTCCCTTTGTCAAGGTAAATCTCCTTTTGTTTTATCTCCTTAGAATCCATCAGTGGCTCTCACAAACTTCAGATTGAAGTAGAAATAAACGCCCAAGCACAGCTTTAAGTGTTCATGTTTCTCACTACTTAATGTTTCCAGTCTGGTCTTATCTCTTCTCATTTTCTTTCCTATTATATTTAGGCCTGACTGACCCCCTGTTTAAGAGTCCACAGACATCATCATCTGCTCTTCCAGAATAAGAATAAAAATCTCTGAACCAAAACAGATTTGGGGGACTGGGAATGTGGCTTAGTGTGCCTGGCATGCATGAAGCCTTGGGTTTGATTCCTCAGAACCACATATACAGAAAAAGCCGGAAGTGGCGCTGTGGCTCAAGTGGTAGAGTGCTAGCCTTGAGCCAAAAGAAGGCAGAGTTAGTGCTTAGGTCCTGAGTTCAAGCCCCAGGACTGGCAAAAAACAAAACAAAACAAAACAAAAACAGATTTGGTCCACCTCAAGTTAATCATGTCTGATGTTCATTTGAGTGATCTCCTTTGAGAAACCTTCCTGAAAGGGGCAACACTGATCAAGATGCCTTGTACAGCATAAACATGCTGACTCAACACCTCTTTGCCTATGTACTGAAAAGTCATAAAAAGGGAGGTGCCAATTGCCTCATGTCTATAATCCTAGCTGCTCAGGAAACAGATTGGAGGATTGTGGTTCAAAACTAGTCAAGGTAAAAAGTCCTTAAGATTCTAATCTCCAATTAACACATACATTTAAAAAGCCAGAAGTGGACCTGTGGCTCAAATGGTAGAGTTCTAACCATGAAGAAAAAGTCCAGGCTTCAAGTTCAAGCTTCAAGACCAGCATACACATGCAAAAATAAAATAAAATAAAATAAATTGAAAAAAAACTTTCTGAGCCTTTCAGGATGGGCTGTGTACTCCCAGAGTGTTTGCACAGACTCATGTGACATTTCTTATTGTACTAGTCTGTCATTTTTTTTTTGCCAGTCCTGGGGCTTGAACTCAGGGCCTGAGCACTGTCCCTGGCTTCTTTTTGCTCAAGGCTAGCACTCTATCACTTGAGCCACAGGGACACTCCCGGCTTTCTCTATGTATTTGTGGTGCTGAGGAATCAAACCCAGGGCTTCATGTATACAAGGTAAGCACTCTACCACTAGGCCGTATTCCCAGCCCCATCCATCATTTTTTGTAAAAGTTTTTTTTTTATTATCTTTAAATATTGCACATGGGCATTTCAATTCAGTATAGCCATTTATGTGTACAATGCATCTCAATTACTGTCACACCTTCAATTACCCTCCCTTCCCTCCCGTTTATCTTGATTCTCCTCATTCAAGTTTTCTAGCTCCATTTTCATTATGTACATTAAAAATTGTGACTCACATTGATTTGCCAAAACAGTGTGTTTTTCCTCTCTCCTACTTTTCATCATTTTGTTGTAGATCCATTTTTCACTAATTTTTACATTACAGTTGCCAACTTGCCTACATAACACTTGGCCTGTAATAGTAAAAATGTTTTGTTAAAATACAATGTAAGTGAGATATATGGTACCTTTTCAATTAATTTTGGTTTCCACTCAAAGCCTTTTTGATTTAACTTATGTTTTAGACAGAGTCATGTGCTGTTCCCTGGATTGGCTTTGGATTATGATCTTTTCACATCTTCCTCCTGAGTATCTGGGATTACAGGTATGAACTACCATGCCTACTCCTGACATTTTTCAATCTTACTTAAAGAGTAATTTCCTTGCTTAAACATATTCTGCTAACTAGTACCTGCAAAATATTAGTATTTGACAAATTGTTCTAGTCTTATTGGTTTCAATATCTGGGTCCTAGGTTTTATTAACTTATGAAGAGAAAGGGAAATTACTTGTATTTAATAATTTGGAATTAATTAAAAAAAGATAAATAGAACTCTAGAAACAGAGATGGACAGTTATCAAAAGTGAAATGAACTATTTGTTTTGTGATGAAGAGGTTATACAATAAATTCCATGAATGTTTATGAATATTTACAGAGATCTCCTTTTGACTGACCTATAAATAATGCTGAAAAATATTAGAACTTGCTTTTCACTAATGGTATTAGAATGGGTAGATCTATCTATCTGTCTGGCATCTACTTATTATCTATCAGTCCATCTGTCTCTATATCTAATTCTAGTTTCCAGTTCTACCTTTTCCTCAATGCTAAGTTTGGCTTCCATGTATTTCTCTTTAAGACATTTTTCTAGACATATAACTTAGTATACCTAATTTAACTAAGCCTTTAAGATATGAAAATAATAGCAATCACGGCCCTAAAGCATAGAAAAAATAAGCTATGATATCTACTTCCAATGCTAGCAACTTAAAAACAATTTCATGGTCACACCTATTTTCAAATCATTAGATGTCTCATGTCTCAATCTGCCTCAGCTGCTATAACAAAGATACCATGGAAAGGTTTTAAATAACAAACATTTCAAGATAATAATGTCTCTCCAGCCATTTCTTGCTATGTTTGTTGTGCATTTGCATGATGGAATCCAGTGCACAAACTCTCGGAATATATATAAATATATGTATTTATATATAAATTTATATATATACATAAATATGTATGTATATATGTATATGAAAATTAATGTTCCACAGGGGTTAAAATTTCAACAAACAGACTATGGAGACACAAATAGTCTATTCATTGAGCTGGGCTACATAGTGTTGGCAAGATTTTGCATTTATGGCATGAAAATTGATATGATGAAATACACTGTCTTAAAAATATGATAACATTTGCTTTCACTTTTTTTTTCTTATTGTTTTTTCCATGGAAGATATGGGGGTTAATGTATTTTAGGAAATTAAAAACTATTGAGTTTTACTTGACTGCTATATTCCAGCCCCATTTTTCTAACCCACTCCTGAGTTATTAACATTTCTCTTGGGCCCACCTGTGCCCGAATTGAGACTCACCTCTGTTCTCATTCTGTCCACTGCTGGCACTGCCCTAGGACAGGCATTCTTGCTACTGCCCCTGGACTGCAGTATAAGTCTCTGTGTAGTGAAAGCCTTCAAATTAGTCACTAGTGCAATCTTTAGCATCTCCTCAAAGCTTACTTCATAAGGATGACATAATGAGACCATGCCCAGTGTGCCCAATTTTAAAGTCTTATTTTAAAATCCGAATAATTTGATGAATAGCATAGTTTCCTTTTTGTAGTCTATTTTGATTATAAAATAAAATCAAAAGCATAACAAACAAACAGAAAACATTTGACTGGGGCACTAGTGGCAGCGGCTCCTGCCTATGATCCTAACTACTCAGGAAGCTGGGATCTGAAGATGTCGATTCACAACCAGCTCAGTCAGGCAAGCCCATGAGAAACTCATCTCCAAAGGCCAGAAATGGAGCTGGGTCTCGAGTTGTGTAATGTTAGTCTTGAGCATAAAAGATCACAGGCCCTGAGTTCAAGATTCAATAAGGCACACGTGCATACGTGTGTGTGCGTGCATGCACACGTACACGCACACACACACAAAATGAAGGACTACTGTCTAAACATTTACTTATTCTGATAAAACAAATAGTGCCAAGTGCCAGTGGCTTATGCCTGTGACCCTAGCAACTCAAGAGGCCAGGATACGAGGATCACGATGTGAAGTCAGTCTGGACATTAAGTCAATGAAATTCTTATCTCCAACTAATCAACAAAAAGCTGGAAGTGGAGCTCTATCTCAAGTAGAAGAGAGCTGGATTTGAGAGAAAAAAATTCAAGAATCCAAAACACAACAACGACCACCACAAAACCCTCAAGGACAGCACTTGGCCATGGCTTCAAGCCCCAGAACTGGTGCGTGCATGTGAGCATGTGTGCATGCACACACACAAATAGTAATGTCCTGGCACCTTATTTATCACCTCAAAACTTAAGAGGCAAGCACTCTATATTACTTGAGTTATACCTCAAGTACTTTTGTTTGATTTTTCAAAGCCATACTGGAACACGCACACACGCATGCACACACACACACACACACACAAATATCAGTAATAATATCATGATCTTTATATAGGAGATAAGGAGAATAATGTATCCTCTCTGTCTCTCTTTCCTCTCCCCTTTTCTCTATCTCTCTCTCTTTTTCTCTGTCTCTCTTGCCTCCCTTGAAAATTCTCTTTTGTTGAGGACTTCAGATACATGCTTACACGATTTCAAAGCTGTAATGAGATATCATTTCACATTAGTGCTACCACAGTGAAAAGTCTGAGGGTATTCTAATGTTGATATTGTTTTATGTTTGGATACCTCCAAGACTCTACCACCCTCCACAGGAGGAGCAGACCAAGATCACAGGCCAGGAGATGTTAGTCCTATGACAGGTTGAACTGCCTCAATTCAGTGATTCACAAATAGGACAATCTTGTTCCTACTTCCTGTGTCTTGATTTAATCATGTCATTATAATGAATTTGGTATTTTGGTTAAATACTATTTGTATTCTAGATATCATGGAATATTATTGAAAATGTAATTTGCTACCACATTAAAATATTTTAAACCATAGTGTCTATGTTACTTTGGGTCTGGCTCACTTCACTTAATACAATTTTTCCAAGTTTTTCCATTTCCTTATGAATAGGCCAATGCCATTCTTTCTGATGGAAGCATAGAATTCCATTGTGTATATATACAGCATCTTCTTGATCCATTCATCTACTGAGGGGCATCTGGGTTGGTTCCATTTCTTAGCAATGGTAAATTGTGTTATGATAAACAGAGTCATGGTGGTAGTTTTAGTGTGTGGTCTTGCTTGTGATCCTTTGGGTAAATGCCCAAAAGCGGGGTTGCTGGGTTATAGGGGATCTCTGTTTAGCCTTTTGAGGAATCTCCATACTGCTTTCCAGAGTGGTTGAACAAATTTACACTCCCACTAACAGTGTGGTAGGCTTCCCTTTTGGCCACATCCCTGCCAGCATTGGTTGTTGTTAGTTTTCTTGATAATGGCCAATCTTACTGGGGTGAGGTGGAATCTCAATGTTGTTTTGATTTGCATTTCTTTTATGGCCAGGGATGTTGAGCACTTCTTCATGTGCCTCTTGGCCATCTCATGTCCTCTTCAGAAAAGTCTCTCTGTAAGTCTTTAGCCATTTATTAATGAGGCAGTTGTTTCCTTGAGGATTTCTTTGGGGGAAATTTAATTCTTTGAATTCTAAGTATATGTTTGGTATGAGGCCCTTGTCTGTTGCATGGCTGGTAAAGATCTTCTCCCAATATGAGGGCTTTCTATTTATCTTGCAAGGTATGTCCTTTGCCATGCTCTGCAGTTTGATGCAGTTATATTTGTCCAATCTTTCTTTGATTTTTTGTGTGTTTCTGGCCTTTATTAAGAAAGTTTCAACCTGTGCCAAAGAACCCAAGTGTTTCTCTTATTCCTTCCTGCAATGTTTTCAGGGAATAATTCGTACATGTGTAGGCTAGTCCTAGAAGAAGATCACGATAGGTCAGTAGCTAGGTACATATGAACATATGATGCTAAGTGAAATGAATGCCAAGTTACGGAAACAAGTAGTTTAGCATTGTTGTTCTTATTCTCACCATACCATGTGAAATTATGCCTTTTCTTTTGTCTTTCTTCCCCATGGTTTTACCCCTGATATCACAGTAACTGATTTGGGTCCCCCGGGTATTGTATATATGTTCATTGGAACTAGGGAAGGGAAGGGGAACATCAAAATGGTGAAACAAAGGGTGAAAGGTGAAGCAATGCAACAGCAATACTTGCAACACAATATTCTGTAAATCAACTGTAAAACTCAGGTGGGGGGAGGGAACTGGAGAGGGGGAAGCTGGGAGAAAAAGGAGAGAGGTTAACAAGTTGGATAAGAAATGTACTTGCTGCCTTACATATGACACTGTCACCCTTCTGTGCATCACTTTGACAATAAATAAACTTTTAAAAATCCACAACCCCTCCAAAATATTTTATAAACCTGGTGTCTGGAGTCAGGCATACTTAGATACGTATCTATGTACCAAAGTGATTTTGGAAAAGCCATATGAGTCTTCTAGTTTTTCATCTGTAAAATATAAGAATGGTATTTAACCCCTATTGTTTAGGATATAATAATCATAAAGGACTTTGCATATTACTTTGCATACACCCTCAATCAATGACTATAACCATCATTTTTGTTATAATTGTTAATCCCATGTTGAACAGGAAACATTTAAGTAAAAGGAAAAAAAAAACCAAATAAATCCACATGTTAAGACAACCTGGAGTCAGAAGTGAGATCTCAGTCTGATCTAGAAGAGCCCCCTTGGCTTTAGTTTTCTGTTCTGCAGCCACAAATTGGTACAAGCACATCTATGTTCAGCCCAAGCTGCTTCTCATCACCTATAAACAAATGGAGCCAGAGATCGTCTCGGAGGTGCTGGAGATGAGACGCAGAGCTTCACATATGTGAGCTCATTCTTTACCACTGAGCTATATCCTCAGACCCAGAATAAGTCTTAAAGCAACATAAAGTCTTAATACAACATTCACAAATGAAAGAATCCTATGCCTTCCCTCTAATTCAGTTACCTTGGATAAGCTGATCTGCCTTCCAGAGCCTCTGTGGAGCTTGAACCCAGGACCTTGTACAAGCTAGATGAGGGCTCTAGCACTTGGGCCACATCCTCAGCTCTTGAATTTTTCAAAGCATAATAAGAAAGGCACGTCTTGTAATGAGTAAAGAGCTAGTAGACAATACCTATTATCATTAACAGGTCAGATTAAGAAACAATTAAGAGACTGGAGAGTATTTTAATATTATATGCCATGCCAGAAAAACATAAAAGTGACTTGGATTATCAAATGTTATTTTCATTATGTTTAAAAATACTGACTACTTATTATTTCTTAATGTGAGTTTTGCATCTTTTAACATTGATGAAGAGTGCTCAAAATTCATAAAGAGGATTGGAGGATATCATCATCTTCTGTTGAAACCCTATCTATTTCTATTTTCTATTTTGAGAAAACTTTGAAGATTATGATTTTGGGGGTGGGGGGAATACACATCAAGAGGCGCTAGAGAGGACTTTAAAAATATGATGGCTATAATGTCAAATGGGCTGAATTTTTTAAAGTAAAAAATGTCTCAAGTGACTTCCAATTTGCTATGGTTGAATACTGTGACTCATAAAAATAGAAAATAAGAAAGACTATATTCAATACACATGTTAAAAAAACTGTTTAAGGGCTGGGGATATGGCCTAGTGGCAAGAGTGCTTGCCTCGTGAACATGAGGCCCTGGGTTCGATTCCTCAGCACCACATATACAGAAAATGGCCAGAAGTGGCGCTGTGGCTCAAGTGGCAGAGTGCTAGCCTTGAGCAAAAAAGAAGCCAGGGACAGTGCTCAGGCCCTGAGTTCACGGCCCAGGACAGGCCCCCCAAAAACCAAAAAAACTGTTTAAGTAGTAATAAGCACTTATGCCACATGAGTAAACGGTTTGGTAAGAATAATCTCTCTTTCAATATTTAATTTTTTTCTTTGTCATGAGGCTTGAACTCAGGGACTGAGTACTGTCTCTGAGCTCTTTTGCCCAAGGCTAGTGCTCTATCACTTTGAGTCAGACCTCCACTTCTGGCTTTTGAATGGTTAAGTTGAGATAAGAGTCTCACGGGACTTCTCTGCCCAGGCTGGCTTTGAACTGCAATCTTCAAATCTCAGCCTCAGTAGGTAGGATTACAGGCGTGAGTCACCAGTGCCTTGCTCACCATTTACTTCTTAATCTGTTAGAAAATATTAAGGGCTGATTTAAGTAAAATATAATGAATTTATTTTGGGACAGATGTGTGCACACAACAAATAGAGTTCCTACTGTGTGTTCTGAAGGAAACCTACAAAATATTCCTAGTACAAATTTAAAGGAAATGACCAAACCTTTGAAGTAAATATATAATAGGTTGTATACGTCATATTCCATGTGAAGCAAATGGAAAGAAAAATGGCAGGCAAAGCAATTGCTTGTAGCTCCTCTTCATATCAGATATCTAATATCAGAAAACTTCTCCAATTCCTAGAACAATTCTTTAAATAGTACATTTTTATTATAAGGAAACCTGAAATTTGAAAACCTTAAGTAACTAGACCAATAATTGCTTATTCATTCAATGTTGTTTTAGGCTATTGGGTGATATTAGTGATGTGGAGACAAAAATGCTGCCTTTATTGAGCCTCTAGTTTTGCAAGGAAAGAATTGTAACAAATATAAAATAAACAACTAGTATAATATATTGGAAGATAAGTACCATGAAAAGAAAAAGGCAAAGCAGGTATAAATGGATGGGGAATTCCTGGACTGAGGAACTTGTCTTTTAAAGAATATTCACTGTATCTTTGTGAGAGAGTGACAGTCTAAACCAGAAAGAAAAGTCACAGCCCTTAGAGAGTTGGGCGTGTGACTGCCTAAGGGAGGGGGGAAAACATTTTAGGCCTAGGAAAAGCTGGAGCCAGTAACCCCAGATACAGAGCACACCTGCAGAGGTCAGAGTAGCAAAAGCAGAGAGTGAGGGGACTTGTGGAAATGTCAGAGCTTCCGCGGAGGTAAATATCAATGGGGTCGTGATGACCACCCAATGCACTGGATTTATATGCTGGGGTGGGGGTGGGGGAGTCACTCCTGGGTTTACCACTCAGGAGTGCTGTGTTATGGCACATGGCATGTTGTGAAGGCACGTCTCAGGCTATCAGGTTGAGAAAGCACAGAGAAGGGAAGGGCAGCAGGAGAGGCAGGAAGAGCAACTAGGATGCTACGCAATAATCTAACTTGGTTCAGTACAGGTCAGTTGCAATAAAAGCAGAAGTAGCTAGGTTGCAGATATAATTAGAGAGCAAATTGGGTTTCCTCACCATTGGCTATAAGGGCAAGAGAGAACAAAAAGAAATTGTGAGCAGAGTCACAACTTTTGACTTGAGCAACGGAAAGAACACTGAGGGTGGAACAAGTTCATGGAGAATGATAATTCCATTCTGGACATGTTACCTTGCCATATTCATTAAATATCAACGTTGAGATGTAGAGGAAGCATTTGGATATGCAGAGTGGAGAGCCAGAACTCTAGAGCACTGTCTTCAGGAGGAGTAAACTTAAGAATCATCAGCATTTGAGTAGATATACTCATTACTAAGAGATAAAGAAAAATACAAAAAGGAAGGTCAACCATGGACACGATTGAAAGAAAATGTTTGATCAATCCATAATTTTAGAAGTGTCACTGTTCCCGTTATAACATAAAAATAGGAACGCAGCACATTATTTTCATAGCAAAAATATTAATATTAAGGACTGATTCACAGGCCTGCAAGAGTGCTTTTGAGGACATCAAAAACGTGCCCTACACATTGGGCAAAACAAACCACAAATCCATCCAAACACTTGGATGTATTTTTATTTCTCTGAATAACCTCATTCTCCCCCCATAATATCTATGGAGGTAGCACAGTTATAGAGACCATAGAAGAAGAAAGAAGCCAATTACCAGGTAGAAGTTCTTCCAACTGTGTCCATATGGCTTTAGAAACAAAAAATAAGTTTCTATCGTTACAGGAGTCTGATGAGCCTATCATTTCAAACACATAAACGAATTCCCCGATTCCTTGAAAACAATGTGCTTCGGCCACGCAACCTGCATAGTTTCATGCAGACAAATCTCGTCCTTTCTGCAGTGTGTCAACCTTACATCTCCGCCTCAGTTTCCCATCTATCAGATGGAAAGGGTGGCAAGAAAGTTGCCCAGGTGGAGTGTAAGGAGACGCCTGGCAGAGGAAGGGTGCGGGGAGCCGGGCTCCCCATGTGTGAGGGGGAAGAAGGCCTTAGCTGCGGGGTGCCCGAGTTCAGGCCCCGGGCCCCCCGGGCCCAGAGCCTCAGATGCCAGCCTGACAAGCAAAGGATGAGATCACCGCGTCCTCCCAGCCGCGGTGCGGGAGGAAGGTCGGTGGCTTGCTGTCTGAGGTTGCGTCAAGGCTGAAGGCCAACCCCAAGGAATCGCAGCCCTGTACCCCACGATCTCTGTGTCCCCCGCCTGTACCCTGGGTGTAGGTGTCCCCTCTTACACCCCCTGGGGTCCACCCGGGGGGTGGGGGCCCTCTGGGGCTTCGCCCCGCACCTCCTCCACGCGCGGAGGGACGGTGTGCTGACGTCCTTCCTGGCTCGGCCGGGACACCTCTTGCGTGTCCCCGCCGCCGTCCCGCCCCGCGCGGCCCGCCGGTCCCCGCCGCAGCCCGAGCCCCGCGCGCCACGGCGCAGGCTCCGCACTCGGAGCAGGCGCGTCAGGCGCTCGGCGGGCGGGCGGCGGGGACCGAGCTGCCCCCGCGCTGCGCCCGCGGCACCCCGGCACCCGCGCAGCGCCGCACCTCGGGGGCCCGAGCCGCGGTCCGGCCTGGCGGCTGGGACGGAGCGGAGCGCGTGCGGGGTAAGCGCGGGCGCGGCGCTGGCGGGGCCGGGGCTGGAGGGGACGGGAAAGGCGCGGCGCGCGCGCCGCTCGTGGGTCGTGGCCGGCGTGGCGGGCCGCGGGAGCACTGCGGCGTGCGGGGAGGCCGGGCGGCTGGCCCTGCGCCCCGGGGGAGCGGGCTGGCGGCGCCGGGCCCCGCAGCGCGTCATCCCTGCGGGGAGCGCGTCCGGGGAGACGCTGGCTGGCGGGAAGGCGCCCGGGCTCCCCGGGGCGGAGCGGAGGGCATCGGCGGGGTGGGAGCCACGCGGGGTGGGGTGGGCTGGGTGGCAGTGGGCAAGGCCCCGCGGCGCCTCGGGGCACGGGTTGTGCCCGGTACCCGCCGCCGCGGGGGTCCACGGGGATCTGCGGGAAGCAGGTGCCGCGGGGTGGGGGAGGGAGCGTCTCAGATGGCAAGTGGAGTCAGGGACAACTTCCCCGGGCTGGTTGCGGTCCTCGAGACCCCCCACCCCCCCTCCCGGGCGGGCTTCCCCGGGGCTCTGGGGGAGATGCCCCCTGATGGCCTTGGGGATGCGAAGATCAATGCCGGGGAGACAGCCCGGGAGGCGGGGACGCGAGCGCCACAGTGGACTCGCAGCTGCTGCGTGAGGGGCTGGGGGGCGAGGGGCGTGGGGAGCGGGGTGGGGGTGGGGGGCGACCGGGCTTCACGCGGTGCACCGGGCGAAGGGAAGCAATGCCAGCTTCGGAAACTGAGATCGCCCCAGGAGCCGACACCCCCAGTGTGCTCCGAAGCTTCCTTCCAGACCGGGCGGGGTTTTGCTTGTGATGCATCAGACTCTGGCAAGGATTGTCATGCTCTTCTGAGCTTACACATTTTTATTTTTATTTTTATTTTTTTAAGCAATGTGTAGCGAAGATTATTTGAAAGAGTGTGACCACACTTGCGGTCTGGTTTCCCTTACCTTAATAGCACTTGGAATTTCTGGAGTAATCTTGTGGATGATCAATGTTGGTATCACATGACTAGGAAAGCCAAGAAGCTAACTTAAGGGAATATGTATATATGCCTTTTGGGTAAAAAAGGCGCCTGGAAATTTAATATGTATAAATAAAAACGCAATAGACTTAGAGTGTGAAACTTTGGTACTAAAATTTCATCTGCCAGTTAATGCTAAGAATTAAATGATTTTTATTGTTTTTGCATATATATAATTCAAAGAAGATATTTCGAAGAAAACAAAAATTACTTCAACTGTACTAATGAAAAACAACCATTTAAACATAAGGAATCTCTGTCAAATTCATTATCATTTTGTAATTTTATATTACCCTAGAGTCAGAAATTTTATCTATTAGTCCTCATTGGAGCCTTGTTTTTTATGTACCATTAGTTAAACTGACTTTTCCAGTTAATTTTAGAAGATTTCATTACTACAATATAAAAGACTATGTGATATATATATAATATATATATATATTTGTACTACATGTGAATATATAGTGATGTAGTTAGTACCATGTAAAATTGAGTTACTCTATGGTTACCAAGGCTGACTCTTCGTAGAATGACTCATATAGTTATCACTTGCTTGATAACTGTAAACATTTTCGTGTTCTCTCTTGCAGATTGATCTTCTTGAATTTATCTTTTCAAGATGAAGTTCTTATTGACAATCACCTTTTTTATTTTAATTTCCTTGTGGGTTGAAGAAGCCTATTCTAAGGAGAAGTCTTCAAAGAAAGGGAAAGGGAAAAAGAAGCAGTACCTGTGCCCTTCGTATGTTCTTCATGTCTTATATCCTTATAGAGAGAAGTGTTACTGCATTTTTGTTATAAAAGCAAGATGGCTTATTAAAATACATATTCACAAAACTTTTCATACCAAATTATAAATGTATTTATTCCATATGTAGAAAATTACAGCTTGGAAGGAGGTTGAGGATGTGATAGTTGTTTTCTTGTGCTAATGTCTTATAAAGTTTTATTTGTGCTCTGGGTTTATCTAATTTTCTACACAATTTACAAAAACAGAAAGTAATCACTTTGTTTTCTTATGCTAAATATATCTTTAATTGACCTTGAGATTCCATATTTTCAGCAATATCAGTTCAAGCTCTGATTAAAAAACAACCCAAAATGAATATGCATTTAAAAAGTCATCTAAACTATGAGCTGGCTGTTTATTTAGTTTATATTTTACATGACAGAAGAAAATCTATTGTTATGTAAAATTCCTATTTCAATATTTCTTGTAAAAGACTTATATTAGGAAATTAAATACTCCTCAAAGAAGCATGTCAGTAAATATGAAGTAACTTGAGGTACACTAAGCCCAGTTCTATTGCCTCCAAAAGATAAACTTTAATATCTTTCCCTCTGATTTTTATAGGAAGAGTTAATGCTACTGGCTAATAGTAGCAGGTAATGTTCAGTAGAACAGTTGAATAGTATATACATAAATAACCTTGCTAAAATATCACGTGCTGGAGGAACTCATACAATATATACAGAAATCTGTAATAAGTATTTTCTGCTACAAGTTATTGTTTTTTCATTGAAGAGTTCTGAAATATCATATTGATTTTTAACAACATTTTATTCCAGCACTATCATTTTTTTTTCTTTTTTCTTTTTTTTGGCCAGTCCTGGGGCTTGGACTCAGGGCCTGAGCACTGTCCCTGGCTTCTTTTTGCTCAAGGCTAGCACTCTGCCACTTGAGTCACAGTGCCACTTCTGGCCATTTTCTATATATGTAGTGCCAGGGAATTGAACCCAGGACCTCATGTATATGGGGCAAGCACTCTTGCCACTAGGCCATATCCCCAGCTCCACAGCACTATCATTTCTTAATCTTACCGATGCTCTGTAAGAAACACAAAACTTTATTGTATGAAACGAGGATACTGAAATTGGCATTTTGCAATTGTTACTTGAATGGATGTGAGAAACGGAGTCATGGACAGAAAGAGTGTCCTGACTGTGTCTCTCACGGTAGCACTTACTCAGCCGGACTCCGGGGTGCTTTACATGGTGGCCCTCAATTACACATAGCCCATATGGCCAGTTGCGTATCAAGCTGGGGGCCTGGGAGCAGATTCTGATTCTGGAATCACCATCATCACTCCACTGCCAGGCTTTGTGGCATAAACAGCACATTTACACTGGAGGGAATGAGACATTGTTAGACTTTGTTCTTCAAGGAGAAGGAACAATGCCAAGATTTCGATGTTGCCTATATTGCGCTTTTATTTGACAAGGGTGAACATGTTGATATCCTATGGCATATGTCATGTAGTCATGGTGGTTCTCTGTGGGGTCAAGCTGTCTTGGGGAAGTCAAGTGTCCCTAGATGAGGAAGCAAATAGGGTTTGTTCTCTCTTCTTACCCATTCCAAAGCCCCCACCAAAAGTCATAATGTTGCCTGCACTCATGGCCTCTGACTGTAATCCTAGCTACTTTGGAGGCTGAGATCTGAGGAGAGCAGTTTGAAGTAAGCCCAGTCTGGAAAGTCCTTGATACTCTTATCTCCAATTAGCTATCAAAAAGCCAGATTTGGCTGTGTGGCTCAAATTGTAGAACTCTATCCTTGAGTGAAAAAGCTAAAGCACAGCATCCAGGCCCTGAGAACAAGCCTCAGTACTGGCATGCGCAACGTATCATAATGCAATTGATGTGCAGACCACATCAGCAAGCCCAGATACTTCCACATATCATACATGAGCATCTTACAGAAAGTTCTGTTTTCTTCACAGCGATGCTTTTAAATTGCCTCACTAAAATGTAGGTATTATGTGTAGGTATTTAAGACAGAGTTTAGTAGATAAAGAGTGAAACATTAAAATATCAAATCATTCAGTGGAAGAGCCGATTGTGCTCATGTCATAATACTTTAGATGGATTGGTAATTATTGAAATTTTATCTCTAAAAATGTCTACCATAATCTTAAAGCTAACATTTTCTTTTATGTTTATTAAATTAAATGTTAATCAGTAGTTACAGTGGTGATGCAGCCCTCAATCTGGCTGTTTAAAACATCAGTGTGCGATGGAGCAGCAGAGTTGTTTATTTTTTGGTTTCATTGCTTTGGTTAAGAAATCTCACTGGGCCTTGTGGTATACTCTTGTGCACCCAACACTTGGGAGAACAAGGCAATCAAAGTGAGAACATGATGAAAACCCATCTCAAAAGAATGAAAACGCTGGGTGCTGGTGCCCACACCTGTAATCCTAGCTACTTAGGAGGCTGAGATCTGAGGATTGTGGTTTGAAGCCAGCCTGAGCAGGAAAGTTGTGAGACTCTAATTTTAATAAACTACTCAGAAAAAGTGGAAGAAGGGTTGGGGTGCAAGTGACCAAAAGAAGCTTAGCGACAGCACCCAGGCCCCAAGTTCCAGCCTGAGGACGTGGAAAAAAGAAAGAAGGGGGAAAAAAAAGAACAAAATCAAAAAGTAAGAAAAATCCATCTGACTGAATTAGCACTGGTTTGTGAACTGTAGAAGATCAGGTTTTCCTTGGTTACCGTTCGATCTATCATAGAAGTTTCTGCAGACACTCAGGTTAAGTATTTGAGCTATAATGATAGGCTGTGCAAGAATATACAAGTTACTTGTTCGTTAGAAAATAATCTAGTTGCTCATTTTGTGTACATGAATTAGCTATTACGCATCTTAAATAAGGGAATATTTGACATGATAAATCCTGGACATTATATACATATTATGAGAATACATGATATTTTGATGTATTTAAACTGTTTTGAATATCATTGATGAAGCAACGGAATACATAAATATATATAGTTGATGTGTTGCCAATAAGACCAAAATTTACCCGGTTTATGGTTATTACAGTTCTTTTTCCCAATGTTGATAAGTGCCTGAAAGTTCTTGCTTTAAAATACAGAGAAATAAATTATTTCCATTCTTTAATATTATAGGATATAATTTGGATGTTGAGTTCTCCTGGCCTTTTTATTTTCATTAACCCACATTGTTTTGAAATACTAGAAAATTACATGATGCTAAGAGTCCTACTTGTTTTGTATGTAACTCAAGGACCCATTTGAAAGTCTCAAGGTTTGTTGCATTTGGCAATGATATTAGTTCCAACTTTCCATTCCGCCTGAGTGATGTTGTGCAGGTTCGTGACTATGAATGCCACCATTCAGTTAACTCCCAAGTCCAGCTCAGACCTCTCTAGAAAGCACCACACCCTTCCTCTTCCATCATGACCTTAGACTCGCCTCAGAATGATACAGTCTGAACTCAGGACTCCTCATTCTTTCCCTTTGCCTTTCCCAGCAAAAGACACCACACCTTCTTTACCACCCAGAACAAATCCAGAGGGTAGCAGTAGACCTTCTCTTTCTACCTCAGCTTCTCAATGTCAGCAGTCATAGAACTTACGCTCAGGGTGTTTAAACCGATTCTATGCTTGCTTTTCATTCTCATGTGGACATTGCCGCGATTACTCATCTCTGCATTCGTAGATGGATTCTGTTTTTGTTCCCCTGCTTCTCGTCTTCCTCATGAATTCATATTCCACGGTGACTCTAGAGTCTATTTTCTAATTGTCAAGTCATTAGGTCATTTCAGTATTAAGAACCCTTTTAAGACGCTCCATATCTTTTTGTATAAGAGTCCAGTTTCTTGGTGTCACACATTGTCTATTTTTAAAAAAATATGTATTGTCTGTAAGAAGTTGTACAAAGGATTTGCCATTGAACAAAGCAGTTTATGTACAGAGTACATTTTAGTCAGTATCACCCCTTTCATCATTCTCACCCATCCTTTCCAATCCTCCTTTCCCCTCACTTTTCTTAGACTTCCCTAGCAGTATCTTCTTCATCCTGGCACCGGCCCTACTCCATTGCATGACTGAATTGTGTCTCATCTATTCTTGACCTTCTTCTTCTCTGCTAGTGTTCATTCCTTTACTTAACATACCTCGACTTCCCTTCTTTCTTAGTTAACTCCTGCCTCAGTGGTTTGCCCAAAGCCATAACTGTATCTATAGCTCTCATTTATTCACCACTGTTTCTTCAGGGCTGTGCTCTACCACTGAGGTACACCCTTAGCACCCTTTCCTAAGTTTGCTGGTCTGAATTAGATAATCACATTCTGCACAGCACAGTTCTCAACTTGCCTTTCAGGTTCACAATACTTTGGGGTATTCATCTGTTTTAATTGTGTGTTTTCTTCCTAAATTGTAAACTCTTAGGAACTGTCTTATTTCGCTTAGTGGCCAGAGAACAAGAGAGTTGCACAAAATATCTGTCAACTAAACACTGATTTAAAGAGTGAATGAGAACCTAAACATAAGCATCTTTGGCTACTTCTTATTGCATCATTAATACCCGGATTTTCTTTAACCATTTAAAGAAAATTCATATATCACTGGAAAATTAGTGGAGTAGTTTCATGTTGGATTATGGGTTCTGTTGGAAATTTGGTCTTATCAGTTTCAGTATTTTATCAATAGTTAAGACAAAACTCTAAAGAGGAAACATTTATTCAAACTGAGGGCACAAGGCATTGAGACCTGTGGTGAATCATGTCCTAAAGGAGGAAAATGCTGGGCCATGTCTGACCACACTGACTATCAATTACAGATTGCTTTGGGTTTGGGTGAAAACAGTTTGGCAGGAATTATTTTGGAAAATTATTAGCTAATATAATGATGATATAAATTATAATGTGTATGGTATTAAAATTGTTTTTGTTTTACTAATTCATTCTTAAGTATATAACTTGGATTCATAGAATTACTTAAGGTTCTAGTTAATATTTTTGGTAGAGAGGAATCATAGCAGAAACAATTAACTCATGTCATAGTAGGTAGAGCTGAAGGAGCTCAGATAATTAAAAGTTGTTTTCAAATGTTTAAAAGAACTGTGATGTACATGACAAAGTAGATAGTGTCTTGGCAACAACAGCTTATACCAAGACTAATGAGTAGAAGCTGTAGGGAGTGATATGTTTGGCTCCAAATTAAGAAGAATTTTCTAATAGAGTTTTGCAGAGATATAATTGTCTGGCGAGGATGTGGGAAGTTTCTGTTAGTGAAGGCATTCAGGCATGCAAGATAATTACTTGGCAGGCATATTTCCAAGAAAGTTTAAACATTGGATAGGTGGTTAGACCCAGTGTTGATATGTAAGGTTATTTCATTTTGTGAAATATTTTATGATAGTGAGTTTGATTATAGCCTATGATTATCTAATAGCAAAATGGCATGGAGATAATCATCTTGATTCCAATTTATCTTGAAACATTTCTATAAAGAGATCCGCTCTGCCTTTGTATTTGGTACATTGACTTGGGAAATTACTTTCTTGCTCACTACTAATAAGAGGTTAAGAACCTTGAATGACAGAATTATTCTGAAATTTCATTAATAATCACATTCTTAAAATTATAACTTTCAAACAAATGAACACAAAAAAATTCTTTTTTGAACAAAACCTATTGGGAAATGTATGCTGGGCTATTCTACCTCCTAAGAAATGATTGCAGGGTAATAAACAGAAATGATCTATTCAATGCCTACCACAGTTTGTGAGAAGCCATCGCCATATGGATTTGTATTTATTGTGTGTATTATATTGCAAATTAGAACAAACTAAAATATTTGGCTAGATCACTGTAATGAAAACACCACAAATTTATTTCAACAACAATATTTTAAAAATAAAACAACAAGACATTGTTTGCCATTTCACTCATAACAGATGTGACACTTTCCAGGTCTGTGTGATACTGGCCACATACAGGCAACTTTATCTTTCTTGAGCTTTAGAAGCTCCTTCTGTTGGAGACTATCTAAATTTCAAATGCCTGCTAGCCAGAGGTAAGTGTGTCTGTTTGCCAGTTGCATTGAAACGTCCTCCTTTCTCCCACGTTTGGTGTGCACCCTGTCTTAGCTCTGAGAAGCTTAATAATAATCCCTTACATATAAAGGCTTATGGTTAACTATATTAATCTGTGGTCACATTAAATTCGCTTTCCTCCAAACTATTGAAACTCTAGCTTTAAGGACCTTAATGTTTATTCTAGTTCTGTATGCATATTGGAAAGTATTGGTTGTTTCTATTTATTTGTTCATAAGCCAAAAATATTGTGTATGTGTGAATGTAATGTGTTTTATATCCATTGCTGGAAGGTTTCTGTCTCCTCACAGATACACTATGTAATGCTGGCCTATGTGCATGTCAGTTTAGTATGAGATGAGAAGGGTTAGATTGCTGGGAAGAATCACAGTCATTATGTGTTGCTAAAGTATTATATTGGTTATTTTTCCCGTTGTGATTCTTCTACATAATATTAGCTCACAGACTAGATTGATTATAGTTTAGTTCCAGTTTCTTGCTTCCTTGTGGAAACTGTCTAGACAAAACAGACTGGTAAATGGGAGAAAGGTTGATTAGGAAAGGACTTGAGTAAATTATAAAATGGATACATTTGAAAATTGCCTGCCCTGTAATTGCTTTATATCTAAGTCAAAACAGATCTTTAAGAATGTCCAGATATGTATCTTTTTACTACATTTTGTTCACGATTCCATGCAAATGGTATACTATTATTTTGTGATTGCTTGAATTAATAGCCTTCCCTTTCCAAATAATTCCTGAGTCTTTAAAATTGGCATCCTTATTATTACAGTTACTGAGGCATGAAACTTGAATAGAACCTGCTTTTCTTATTCTTAAAATGACCCCCAGTGTCACTGTGTTCAAGTTTTGGTTTTTTTTTTTTTTTTAGTGCTTTTCCCCTAACCATCATTTTCAACATATCAGTTACAATGTTTTCCTATTGGTTTCAGCCATTCACCCCATACTTTTCTGCTCATTATTATCCACCTGAGCATGCTGTTTTCATTTGCTTCTTGTTCTTTAGCCTCACATTTGATAGTTCACAATATCTTTCATTGCCCAATAACCCAGTATATACTGTTAACTTGATTTCCATGGATCTAATTTATTTTCATCTTGTGTGAAACTACTCTTTTAGAAAGACAGATATACCCCTTTGACTAACCTCCTGAAAATAGTTACTTATGTTTGATATGACAACTTCATAATTGGTCTATCCAAATTTTATCAGATCTTTTGAGCTTATCTTAAATATTATCTTCTCTTACTAGAGTCTTAAATAATTATAAGTTTTAATTGGGACTAAGAGTAATGTGAATTAATAGCCTGCTGTAGAAGGTTTATCCTTTGATGAAAGAGATAGAATATTTAGAAAGAAAAAATATTGATGTCATTGTGAGTATTTTACTCGAAACACTGTTAAATTCTCATTGTTGTAATTTACAATGGTTAGAATTATGTGGAACTTTTTCAAAGAGCCTTGATTGGCATTTGCTTGACCATAAACATGTATCACAAGTCACTGAATTGATTGTACTGTGAGTTGTTTTCTTTGAAGTATATAAGACTAATCAACTATTTAAGGTGTTGTTGTTTAAAGAATACAGACTCTTTTTTTTTGCTTTCCTAAGTTATACAATCAATACTAAGAAATTAAAACAAAGTTCAAATTAGAATATATTAAACAGTTGTCCAAATAGGATGATGGATTATTTTAGAAGATTCCTTGTCACCAGTTAATGAACAAGTATACTTGACACAACCCAAACTAAGCACATGTATATTTAATTCTCTTTTACTGGAGTTTATGATTAAAGCTAACGTTGAAGTCTTTCTTACCCCAGGATCTCTATTGTTCCTACTCTGACACTTGATCAGATTTCATTCTTTTTCATTCTTAACTTTAAATAGTTGTGCAAAAGGGTTGCAAAGCATTTTTGTGAATACAATGAGTCTTGGTCAGTACTACCTTTTTGAGCATTCTTACTGCCTCCCTCCCAAACCCACCTTCCTTCACTTTTCTTAATTTTGTAAGATATGTGTTAAAAATTTTTTTACTGCATTTTCCACCTTTTCTTCTTTTCATCCTCCTATCCCAATCCCATTGATGCCACCTCACCCTCTTTTGGAACCTTAATGCAGAGGTTTGTTTGTCGGTATTTTTCACTTACTAATTTGACCAGTCAATCTTGTAGAAGAATACAGAAAATTCTATTTCTTAGCCAAGTAGTTTACAAAAGAGATCCAATTTTACAGTTGACTTATTATCAAATTAGAGTGATTTAAAGTGCTGCAAAAAATAAATGCAGAAGTTGAATGGTGTACAACCTCAGCCTCTTAGTTTACCGAAAGATTTGACTTAGAGACATCTGTCTTTGTTTCCTTTTGGTGATAAATAACTTTATGGAATATGGGAAAGAATAGGGCATGCTTATGAAATTCTTCCTTGTTCTCCTGGTGTTGCTACCTTAAAGACACATATCATTGCTTCTCTACAGACAGCTGAGAACCCTTTATAAATAACTTCTCTTACCATAGGTATTTTATGGAAATTTATACTCAGAATTCATGAGGCAAATTATTCAAATGTATGTACATACAAATAGCTCTTCTGAGAAATGATGTCAGTGTGAAATAATAATTCTAGAGCCCTGATTGGAATAACAGTGAAACACTTAATAAATTGCTATTAAAATGTGTTGGATGACTTGAAACATCTGACCATTTTTAGTCCTCATGCAAGGAAACAATAGTAGGAAACCATGCTTATTCAAAGAGACTTAAGATGCCAGAGAAGAAGCAGGAAATGCTGACCTGGGAGGAAGGGGATGTGTGGAATTCTGTGTTAGTAATTAACTTTTACGGATACCACGGACATGGCTAGCAAGGCAGTCTGAATATCTTACTGCCAACCCCCTCTGAGATCATCTTTAATTTCTGTTTCTACTTGTTTGGTTTAATTCTACAAATGTAGATATTTTCATCTTGTCAGACTACGTTTATTGATCTTGGGTTTGAATCTGGATTTAGCTAGGACTGACTTGTCCCCTAGCAGCTCTGTTTCCCTTTTTCCATGTCATCTCAGCCCTTTTTCCTACTCATTTCAGTCTTAGCATAATATTCTTTTGCTTCAAAACAAGAAGAAACATTACTAGGCAGAAACTTGGTGTCTCTGTGTTTCCCCTTTCCTACCCCTTGCTTCCTTCATCTGCTCCTGTCTTAGAAGTGAAGGACCGGCTTCCCTGGAATGTGTGGATCTCCTCTCCTGCATTCTCTCTGGCATTCTCTCTTTTCTCATTTCTCATTTCTAATTTTGTCTCTTCTCTTTTTCAGTTCTTTTTTTCCCTGAGACATTACACACATTTTGGAAAGCTCTTGCCTGAATATATTATATATTTATATATTTTGGATAGCTCTTGCCTGGATATAAATAAATATATATATATATTTGATTTTTCCCTATGCTGCTATAATTCTTGAACTAAAATGGCTATGTTTTTGAGCTTTACTTCACTACTTTTTTCTTTACTTAAATTATATATGACTGACTGTAACAAATGAGACTATTGATACTTGACACTGTTCCGATTTTTTTTTTTTTTTTTGCCAGTCCTGGACCTTGGACTCAGGGCCTGAGCACTGTCCCTGGCTTCTTTTTTTTTTTTGCTCAATGCTAGCACTCTACCTCTTGAGCCACAGTGCCACTTCTGGCTCTTTTCTGTATACGTGGTGCTGGGAAATCGAACCCGGGGCTTCATGTATACAAGGCAAGCACTCTTGCCACTAGGCCATATTCCCAGCCCCTGTTCCACTTTTTGATAAAGATTTTTATTCCTTTCAAATAAATCTGCTGATGTTACCCCAAGTCCTCATTATGACAGTAAGGACTATTCACCATCTTTTACAGACTGAAATGATTCTACATTCATTAGCATCCCTCCTTTGCTTCCTTGAGTCTACTCACCTTGAGCCTTTTCTTCTGCCCAGCCGACTGATTCGTCTTTTATTTAATTTTTATTTTCTTTTAAAATTTTTATTTATTTATTTATTGTCAAAGTCATTTACAGAGGCGTTACAGTTTCATATGTAAGGCAGTACATTTTTATCAATCTTGTCACCTCCTCTCTCATTTTTCTCCTGCCTTCCCCCTTCCTCAATTCCCTCACCCCAAGTTGTACAGTTGGTTTATAGCATATTCTCTTGTAAGTATTGCTGTTGTAGTTCCGTTTTTACCTGTGTCTCTCCATTTTGATGTTCCCCTTCCTTTCCTTGGTTAGGATAGACATACATACATACAATACCCAGGGTACCAAAATAAGTTACAGTGACATCAGGGGTAAAACCCTAAGGAAGAAGGACAGAAGAAAAAGGCATAATTTCACATGGTATGTTGAAAATAACAATAACAATGATAAACCACTTATTTCCATAACTTGGAGCTCATTTTGCTTAGCATCATCTTATGTGTTCCTATGTAGCTACTGAGCTATTGTGCTCCTCTGCTAGGACTATCCTAGGCGTGTACTAATTATTACCTATGAGGGAAACCACAGAGTCTATGTTTCTTTGGTTCTGGCTCACTTCAAACTTAGTATGATTTTTTTCCAAGTCTTTCCATTTCCTTACCAATGGGCAATGTCATTCTGATGGAAGCATAGAATTTCATTGTATATGTGTACCACATTCTCTTGATCCATTCATCTACTGAGGGCATCTGGGTTGGTTCCATATTTTAGCCATGGTAAATTGTGCTGCAATGAACATAGTTGTGCTGGTAGTTTTAGTGTGATCTTGTTTGTAATACTTTGGGTAGATGCCCCAAAGCGGGTTGCTGGGTCATAGGGGAGCTCTATGTTTAGCCTTTTCAGTAACCTCCACACTGCTTTCCAGAGTGGTTGAACAAGTTTACACTCCCACCAACAGTGTAGTAGGGTTCCCTTTTGGCCATTCTAACTAGGGTGAGGTGGAATCTCAATGTTGTTTTGATTTGCGTTTCTTTTATGGCCAGTGATGTTGAACACTTCCTCATGTGCCTCTTGGCCATTTCTCATTTCTTCTTCAGAAAAGTCTCTCTGTAAGTCTTTAGCCCACTTATTAATGGAGCAGTTGTTTCTTTGGGGATTTGTTCGA
This sequence comes from Perognathus longimembris pacificus, assembly GCF_023159225.1. Classification (NCBI taxonomy): domain Eukaryota; kingdom Metazoa; phylum Chordata; class Mammalia; order Rodentia; family Heteromyidae; genus Perognathus; species Perognathus longimembris. The sequence continues at coordinate 13,976,975 of NC_063176.1, read as the reverse complement.
GGATGTCTTTTATTTTGATTTTGTTCTTAAATATTGGGTTTTCTGGGTATGATACTTTGATTATTTCAGTTATTCATAGGTATTTCCTTCTAATTTCCATTCATCTTTATCTCTAGCTGTACACACTTTCGTAGTTTCTAAGAATTATTTTCAGGGGCTGGGGATATGGCCTAGTGGCAAGAGTGCCTGCCTCATATACATGAGGCCCTGGGTTCGATTCCCCAGCACCACATATACAGAAAATGGCCAGAAGTGGCGCTGTGGCTCAAGTGGCAGAGTGCTAGCCTTGAGCATAAAGAAGCCAGGGACAGTGCTCAGGCCCTGAGTCCAAGCCCCAGGACTGGCCAAAAAAAAAAAAAAAAAAAAAAAGAATCATTTTCAATTCCCTACTAGATCTTAAAATTAGTGGTGTTGATGGACAGGTGTAGCTGGGTAGTAAAGTATATGCTTTTCCTGACACTCTCAGATCCAACTCAAATACTGAGAGACAAAAAACTGTAGCCATTACATGTTAACACAAATAATAACTTTAAAAATAAAATTAGCTATATTTTCAAAAAATGAATGAGAAAGAATTGTTTTACATTGTTAAGTTTACATTGTTAAGTTTATTGAATGTATTCATGGAAGACAATGAGATTCTCCTATCTGCTTCTGTATTATACTCATTGTGATCTTATCTCTGGCTGAAATAGGTGAACAAAATATGACCTCATGAAGATATACAACGGAAAAGAGGGAGAGTGCTTCAATAGTCTTTTCATAGTTATGAATATTCTCTAATGTTGTTCCAAAAGTTAACAAGTGATAGTTTCTTAAAAGATAGTTTCACTGTGAAATCTGAAAGCAGATCAGTGAACATTTTGTTCTCTGTCATTAAAATTCACTGCTCTATCTTAGACATTGAAGGGACTCTTTTGTTCAAAAGAGATTTAATAACATCATGCATGAGACATTTGGAAAATATTGGTTTGCTCGTTTTTGCAAATCCTCCAAATGTTGACATTTTTCATTATATAACATCAAAAAGTCAGCTCCATTTGATCTGACTTCTTATCTCATTGGAGAGAGTAAACACTGAGAAGTTCTCAGGTTCATGATGGATAATATTTTTTCTATGATTCTGTTTGAAAGGTCACAGGTTTTTCATTGGCAACAAATACTCAAGTCATTTTTCTTCAAGTTATTAGAGTCTTTCACTTTGGCAAAAACAACTTTTTCCGAGTACTCACATCTGAATGAGCATAGTTTTTCCTGTGGTTGCCAATGAAAGGGACGGGGGCAGCTGGTTAAGTTAAGTAATCTCTCAGATGCCTTTTCCTTCTGAAGCAGTTATCGAAGTGGAGTACATAGCTGGAGTGCTCTGTGGGCAACATGTCAGGCAGCAGGTTAAATAGGTGTTGATTTATGTAAATGAAAGAGCTGTAAATGAAGGAACTGATCTGGTTTCTGTTTGTGCATGGAGCATCTCATATGTTTGGGATCTTGAGCAAGTAGTCACTTCACTTCTCTCGACTTTCTCATTGATAAAGGTTAAACAATCAGTTTCACAGAGCTTCTCTACTGGTAGAATTGCTAATTATATGAGAGAGTATTTTCTGAAGTCCCACCAACTGGATGAAGCTGTGTTTGTAATATCAAAGCTTCTTTTGAAAGAGCTTAAAGGCATTTTTCATTTGAAACATCATTCTTGGTCTTGCTCTCCTACTACTTAAGCACAATTCTAAAGATGGACTATGAGGAGAAAACCCAGGTTACCTTATGACTCGCACACACTATCTGTAGTGGCAAGTCATTTGATGTAAGGGTGGTCATCCAGTGAACACCAGTCCTCCAGTGAGCTTTCAGGATAAGTCTGGACAGCAGCAGCTTCCCACAATCCTTCAGGTAAGAACTTAGGGTGCACAAATGGCCCGTGCAGCTTTCTTAAGCTCACCGTGTCAGTCAGGAGCAGGTGTTTAGGGCTAGCTGTTTGATGATACTGTCTACAGCAGAGTCCACCCTGTTTATTTGGAAGGTTAGAAATCATGAGAAGCAAGGTACACCTCATTCTTAAGGCTCTCTACAACTTGTTGAAAGTTAAATGTAGTTCCAGTTCCCAGCCTAAAGGTTTTTGCTTTAGAAGTGGAGATTAAACTCAAGGTATTGTGCTTGACCTTGTGCCACAGCCTAATTCTTTTTGCTTTACATTTGTTTGTCAGATAGCGTATCTTTCTAACACTGACCAAGGGACCTCAGAGTATAATCCTCCTATACCTGCCTCCTGAGTAGCTGGGATTACAAGCATTGTACTACCTGGCTTCACTGATGTTCCTGCCAATACTTTTATGCTTGTTGATATTACCTTCATAATGGAAACACATTTTTTGCCATTATTGCTATGTAGCCTTTATTTATTTTTATCACTCTCATGGAATGTATTATGGTTACTTTCAGAGTTTTAGTGAAATTTAGTTTCTTCAAGTTATTTTTAAACAACAGAATATTCTTAACATAGTCTTTTTTTTCTTTTTTTCTTTATTTTGCCAGTCCTGGGGGTTGTACTTGGGGCTTAAGCACTGTCCCTGTCTTCTTTTTGTTCAAGGCTAGCACTCTACCACTTGAGCCACAGCACCACTTCCAGCTTTTTCTGTCTGTGGTGCTGAGGAATCGAACCCAGGGCTTTGTGCATCTTAGCATAGTCTTATAAGCTGTTTCTTCATAGATACATGTTCTACCACATAACATCCAGTCATTATTCTGATTAGTAGTGTTCACTTTAGATGGCAGCCAGCAATGGGAGTTTTGTGTGCAAGAATTCATTCTGAGCTGTTGCTGTGGGGAATGAGTATATGATTTATTCCCTCAGCACACAGCATGCATATATGTAATGAGGAAGCGAAGCATAACATGCCTTCAAGTAAGAGTAGGTAAGAGATGAGAGGAATCCAGGGATTTGGTTTGGGACATGTTGTGTCTGAAATATCTGTCAATGAGGAAATATCAATAAGCAGTGAATAGATAGCCAGAAATTCTTGGAAAAGTTTTGGGTGTCCTGTACATGGTGCAAATACATGATGCCACATAGAAATCCTAGGTGATGGTATCTATCTGTAATCCCAGCTACTTGGAATCAGGAACAGGAAATTCATGAATTTAAGGTTATCCTAGGGAGATTCTGTCTTAATAACAAAGTAAGAATGAAAGGGCTATTTAAGTGATAGAGTTCTTGCTTAGATCTTGCTTAGTTCTTGCCTATGCAATGTGGTGCCAAAATGTTTCCATCTGATCTTCTTTCACCTTTAAAGTGAGGTTGTAACATCCAAGTCTTGACATGAACCTCATGAATCTGTCACTCAGACAAATACATGGACCACTTCTACTCCAGACATTCCCACATGCTCTTCTCCAGACAGGGCCCCCTTCCAGAGGCCCATCCATCACGTCTGATTCTAACACCTTGGAGTGGGACTGCCTCTTCTGAACCCTCGAATTCATGTGCAGAACCACGGATGCACTCATTTTTACCTTCATTTGCTGATCATCAGACCTGTGAGATTTTTATCTGTGCTTTGGGCACAGAGGTAGCACTTTCTTTAATGTCGTAGTGTGGGTTATAAATGTATGGATGCAACCATAGTTAAAAGACACTCGATTTGAAAAAGATAGCTGTAAAAGGGAGAATGTTCCAAGTGAAAGTTCTTTCCATTGCTCCACGTTCAAGTAGAAGGCTTCTCTTTCTGTTTACAACCCAGGTATGAGGAAGAAGGGTGAGCCAGGTTTCTTTGCTTCTATCTTAGGAGAGCTCCTTCGTGAGCATTTAGTTAATTTTCCAATGATTTTTCAATATCAGGGGCAGGAGAAAACTGTGGTGTTTGTTGGGGAGGAAGCCTATATATATGAGTATGTGTGTGTGTGTGTGTGTGTGTGTGTGTGTGTGTGTGTGTGTATGAAATTTCTTTAGCCATTTGTAAATTTATGAAGATGAATACCTCGGTCAGTTCTGCATCCTGGCTATTGTGATGGTACTATATAAAGTGAGTTTGGGTGTCTCTTTGAAAGAATAATTTTATTTCTTTTGAATACATATCCTGGGGTTGGTTGATCTGTGTTTATTTATTTTTGGTTCCAGTCTTGAGACTTGAACTTAGGGGCTGGATGCTGTCCCTGAGCTTTTTTTGCTCAAGGATAGCACTCTACCTCTTGAGCCAAAACTCCCTTCTGGCTTTAATTTTCTAGATGCTTTATTGGAGATAAGAGTCTCATGGACTTTCCTATCCCAGGCTGGCTTCAAACTTTGATCTTCAGATGTCAGGCTCCTGAGTTTCTAGGAGTGGCGGGAGCCCCTGGCACCGGGCTGTGTTGCATTTTTAAAGGTGATTCAATACTGTTTTCCATAATGGTTATGCTAATTTACATTCCCAGGAATAGTGTATATATGTCTGCTTTCTGCAACATCTCCTAAACATTTATTTTTCTTGACTTTTTATAGTATCCACTGAGGAACTTGATTTAATGTAGTTATTTGTTATTCTTTAAAGTTAGCTTTTTAATTTTCATATACAGAGACACAGAATCAAAGAATGCATCTATCTATCTATCTATCTATCTATCTATCTATCCATCTATCTATCCATCTATCTGTCTATATTTGTGCCAGTACTAGAGCTTGAATATAGAACGTGGGTGCTATCTCTTAGATTTTGTGCTCAAGGCCAGCAACCTACCACTCCAGCCCCAGTTCCACTTCCATCCTTTCGGTGGTTAACTGGAGTCTCTTGGACTTTCCTGCCCAGGAAGTCTTTGAACTGCAATCTCAGTCTTCTGAGTAGCTAGGTATAAGCTATTGACACCTGGCAGAATGCTTGGGTTTTAACTTACATAATATAGACTCAATTTCATTTTCGGGTTGTGTTCACATAGCAAATTAAAAAGTAATGAAAAATGTGCCAGTGGAAAAAGGCAAATCAAACATAAACAGAAAACATTTATCTTAACAACAGAATAGCCACCCGTTCCATAAATATAGCTGTACCTGAGATAGTAGTTCTTTGACCCAAATTAAATAAATGTCATTCTATGGAATGGGAACTTGGAACTTTTTGATCCATTTATGGTAAATTTTCTTAAGAGCTAGGGGCTGAGTTTTAAGAGGATGTATGGTTTTATGCTTTGGAGAGGGTTTGTTTTTGGTTTATTGCTGGTAGTTTTCTGAGACCTAGGCAAGTGACTGGCCACAGCAGATACCAAGGAAACTTTTGCCAGTGGACTGGGTGGATCTATACAGTAGTATATTCCTGTGTAACTTTATGTAAGCATGGGTTCTATCTGGGACAAAATGTTCTAGCTCCTTACATTTGAGAGTCAAGGAATATTTTTCCTCAAAGGGATTCTGAGCAAAATCCAGATAGTTATGCATGATAGATTATGTTAATCTTGTTAAGAAGCAACTGATGAGTGCCTGCCTCATATACATGAGGCCCTGGGTTCGATTCCCCAGAACCACATATACAGAAAATGGCCAGAAGTGGCGCTGTGGCTCAAGTGGCAGAGTGCTAGCCTTGAGCAAAAAGAAGCCAGGGACAGTGCTCAGGCCCAGAGTCCAAGCCCCAGGACTGGCCAAAAAAAAAAAAAAAAAAGAAGCAACTGATGGCAGCACTGAATGCAGAAAATGTCTTTCTCTGGATTTCACATATGTGGACTCAACCAAACTAGTTGGAAAATACTCTTAAAAATTGTGTCTGTACTGAACATGTATAGACATGTTCCTGCCATTATTTCCTACAAAGTTCAATGGCATGGTTATTTACAAAGCATTTATGTTGTATTAGATGTGATTAAGTATTTATGGATAAGGAAGTTTCTATACAAATACTATACAGTTTTAGGTAAGGGACTTTGGGTATCAAATGGGGTCTGAGAGCCAATTCTCCACAAATAATGAGGAACAAACTTAATGTTGCCCAATTAAACATTTCAAAAGCACTCTTATTTTGGTTATCTTGGAATTCTGACTTGTTTCAAAATACAATACAGTATATGCTAGTTTTTATCTTTTAGTTTCCTAATGAGTCAGATGAATAAAGAAAATTTTCAGCTTTTAGATTTTAAGGAAGGAACTGAATCTATATGGCTCAGTCTCCCACTAGGAGGCATAGTTCCTTGCTTATAAGTCCTTATATCTACCCCCCTCCTCACCTTGACGGAATTCACTTTCCTCCAAGGAAAGGTTACATTCATGTCAAGAAGATTTAGATATTTTTGGTTCTTGATTTGTGGGAAGACTTGACATTGTGATTCACGTTTCAAATTCTCCTTCCTCAACTGGAACTCTTGCAATATACTCAGAGTTTGGATTATAGACTAAGAAAAGGGAAAATGACTGCATATTCCAGTATCCATTTGTAGTTATTATTCTACTTTTTAAATTTTTCTACGGTCTGTATAGCCAAATTTTACTTAGGAGAAGTGTTGGAAAGGAGATTTAAATTTCCAGTTTTCACAGTTGACTTTGTTAGGCAAAATATGCAATGATGTTTCATTCTGGTGGAGTTTATTATTTATATGTGCCAGATTCTCCTTAAAAGAAAGCCAAGAATTTAAAATTTAGTTTCTAAGTAGTAGCTTTCTAAATAGTTCAAATAATAAGCCAAATGTTTCAGAAATCAGAACAAAAAACAAAACAGACAGCTTATTTGGGGCTGATGCTCTTTTTTGCTGTACTTAACTCAGTTTTAAAAATCCATCATATTCTATAAATAAAACATGATTGTTCTGAGGCAGAATTTTCCAATATGTTTTGTTTTCAAATATTTTTATTAGGATAAGGATATTGACAGAAAGCATAAATTTAACAACATTTTTAAGGAATGTGAACTGGTATTGCAGTTACATGAATCAGGTTCAATCAGTACAGTGCTTTTTTTTTCAAATTTTTATTATCAAACTGATGTACAGAGAGGTTACAGTTTCATGTTAGACATTGGATACATTTCTTGTACTATTTGTTAAATCGTCCCTCATTCCCCCCCCTCCTCCCCCTTTCCTTTTCCCCCCATGAGGTGTTAAGTTCACTTACACCAAACAGTTTTGCAAGTATTGCTTTTGTAGTTGTTTGTCTTTTTTTTTTTTACCCTGTGTCTCTCGATTTTTGAACCAGGTTTTCCCTTCAAGTCTTCCCTCCCATTGCCAACCATAAGATAACTGGTTCATTATCCACATAGTATCCAGTGAGTATCACTGTTATATTAGTTCATCCTCGGTCCACCTTGTATGTGCCCTCCCAAATACAAATAAAACAAAAGAAAAAGTAGAAACGGAGCTCTTTATATATGTGGATAATTATAGATGATGGTAAAAGGATAGATGAGTATAGGGAAAAATCCATCACACAATATGTTGATAACATGTGTCGTAATTGTGGTTATCAGTTCTTCCTTTTGCCCTGCAAGTTGGCTGAGGGCAGTTGCTTTGTCTACTCTTTGTTATAGCCTGTGTTGCATACTATTAAAATTCATACCTGTATATAGCTAAAAATACAGCTTTATGATAGTATTGAGATATTAAAGATGCTTTATTTATAGAAAATGGATTTTAAAAGGATACTACACACAGTGCATTGTTGTTAACTATAGACAGATGTATAGAATTTACACACCTTGCATAATATTTTATCTTAAACAAATGAGTTTTTGGACCCCTTCAGCAGCAGTTCTACAATTACCTTTTCCTAACTTTTACCCTGTGCTTATATGAGTATGACTGTGTAGTTACTTCATAAGATTGGAAATGTATTATGTCTGTCCTGCAGTTTTCTTATTTCTTTTAGGAAAGTTCATCCATCTTTATATATGACAAGAATTTCCTCTTTTTTCTAAGCTTAAGTAATACTTCATAGTGTGAGTGTATTACATTTTCTTTATTCACACACCTTTCCATGAAAAAAATATTTGAGTGTTTGCCCTTATTGCCTATTACAATGAACATGAAAATGCTTATATCTCTTTAAGTTAATAATTTCAGTTATAATAGGATCAATACTCTGAAATAAGATTATTGATGTATTGGTATCTGCATTTTTCTTTTCTTTTAGCTGTAGTTGGATCTGAATTCAAGGCCTTGCACTTGTTAAGTAGGTAATCTACCTGAGCCAAGCCTCTAACTTTTGTTCTTGTACCCTTTACATTGCTTATTTTTGTGATAAGGAATCCATTTCTGTCTGGTTTTGTGCCTGGACTGTAATCTCTGCGTTTATTGGAGATATGAGTCTCATAGACTCCTACTCTGGCTGGCTTCAAACGTGATCATTGACTCTTAGCCTACTGAGTAGCTAGGATTACATATGTGAGCCACTGAAGTGTGGTTCTCACTACTGTTAAGCTTTCTGTTTTCGCTGAGATGACAGGTGTATGTCACTATGCCCAGATTCTTCTACTAAGAGAAAGTCTGGGAACTTTTTCTTCCTGGGCTGGCCTCAAGCATCAGTTCTCCCAATCTCAGCCTTCCAAGTGACAAGCTTAAGCTGCTGGCACTCAGCTGGATTTTTAATTCCTCAACAAAGCCCTGTACTGTTTTCCATAATGGCTGCACCATTTGCTATTCATGAGACCTTATTTCTCCATATTCATGCACAAAGCTATCTTCTAAAAATTGTTTTTAACAACAGCCACCTTAATAGCTAGGACAGACATCACATTGTGGTTTGACTTGCATTTTCTTGCTTCAAACAGTCCTGAGGGCCCTTTCACAGATGTGTGTCCTCATCTCTTTGGAGAATAGCTATGCTGATCTTTCACTCACCAAAAATAGGTTGTTAATTGTTAGCTCTTAACTTGCAGGAGTTTCTTAGGTATTTTCAAATTAATCTCTTATTAGATGTACATTTTAGAAGTGCTTACTTCCATTCCACAGATTCCCTTTTAATGCATTGATTGTTTCCCTCACTGTCTGGAAGCTGTTCTGGTTAGTACAGACCTATGTGTCTGCGCTGACTTCTGTTGTTTCAGTGGATTCATTGCCAAGCTCAATGTCATAAAGGTTTTTTCTCCTAGAAATTTTCAGGACTTTGCTTTTAAGCCTTTTATCCATTTCATGTTTATTTCTGTATGTCGTTGAAGCAAACGTCCAGTTCCCCCTGCATTGTTTGTGAAAAACTAATCTTAAAGAGTGAAAAAATGAGAAAGTCCACTAAGTCTTTCTATTTCTGGCTGCTGTCACGTGAAGTCCTCTGCTATGCTATCCCCTTCCCCGCTCTCTCCATGACGGACCCGACCTTCTGAAGCTGTGAGCCAAAGTCAATCTGACCCTTCACTGATTCTCTCAGGTACTTGTTACAGTGTCAAAAAGTCCAACACAGGGTCATATCACTTCTAGAATTCTTTTCATTTCTCTGTTGATTTCCATTGGCACTTTGATAGATGTTACATTGCATTGCATCTTAAAGTTCCTCTGGGTAGCATATTTGACAATATTAAATAATATTAAATGTTCCAGCCTACAAATATGGAATGTTTTCCGACTTGTAGTGTCTTTACATTTTTCTCCTCCTCTTCCTCCTCCTTCTCCCTCTCTTCTTCTTATTTCTTTTCCGCATCCTTCTTCTTTGCAGAACTGGGGATTTAACTTAGAGCTTCAAGTATGTCACTTGGGCCACATCTCCAGTCTTCTGTTTCTTTTCTTTCATCAAATGTTTATATTTTGTGTGCACAAATTTTTCATAACCCTAGTTAAGTTTACTGTTAAATATTTTTCTTTTTGTTGGTTTTATAAATAGGTTTCTTATCAAATTTCAATTTCATAGAGTTCCTAATAGGTGTATAAAAATAAACCTTTTGATATTGTATCTCTTAACTTTGTGGAATTTACTGTCAATCTCGAGTATGTGCACTGTGTGTGTGAGATTGTGTTCATGCCCACACGCTGCGTAGCATGAGCATCTGCTGTCTCAGGTAGTTTATAGACAAGATCATGTCTGCAACAGAGACATTTACTTCTTTTCTAATGTGGATGTGCTTCTGTTTGCTCCAGCCTCCTTATCTGATTATTCTTGCTGGGACTTGATGACAGTGCTTGGTCATAAACAGCTTTCAGTCTTTCCCTGTTGAGTATGATATTAGTTATGCTATTGTAAAAAGTGGCCTTTCCTGTAAAATTGAAGTCATTTCCCATTCCTAATTTGTTGAGCTTTTTTGTTAATCATGTAAGTATATTAACTCTTACCAGATGCCATCCATGTGTCCATTGGTATGATCTTGTTATTTTACTCATCGTAGGGCCATGTTAATCGTGTCATTTTAATCATCCCAGGGATGCTTCTTGACCAGTCATGGCATAAGATCCTTCAATGTTGTATTGAATTTAGCTTCCAAGTATTTCACTAAGTCTTTTTGTTTGTGTTTCTGGGAATATCATTCTGTAGCTTTTTTTTTTTCATTTGTTTCTTGTGATGTCTTTGGCTTTGGAATCAGAATCATTGTGTCCTCATAAACATATTCAAAGCATTCCATTATTCTCAATATTTTGGAAGATTTTGAGAAAGATAAGCATTACTTCATCTTTCAATACTTGGTATAATTTTCCAATGAAATGATCGCTTTCTGAGCTCTTCTTTATTGGGAAATTTGGCTACTGAGTCATTTTCCTTACCACCCATAAAAAATTCAGATATTTTATTCTTCATGATTGAGACTTAATGTGATACTTATATTTGGAATTTTACCATTACTTCTGAATTTTCTAGCTTGTTGGCATAAAGTAACTTATGTTATTCTCTTATAATGCTTTGCACTTTGGGGCACAGTTTCATTGTTGATTTTAATTTTGAACATTCTCTCATTTTCCTTTGTTTTTCTTGCTAGAAGTTTTCTATCTCACTTATGTTTTTCAAACTCAAGATATGAAGTTTACTATTGATTTTTTCTATTTTCTATCTTATGGTGTCTGCATATCTTTTTATTTCCTACATTCTGCTTTCTGAGGTTTGTTTTATTCTTATTATAGTACTTTCCAAATATGGACTGTATATTTGACATTTTAATGTAGCCATTTAACACTATAAATTTATTTTATATAGTGCTTTTATATCTTTAGCCTACATCTGGGTGTATTATGTTTTTGTCTCAAGATATTGTCTAATTTTAATTTTGTTTTTTTTTCGTCATTTTGATCATTTAAAACTGTGTTGAAAACTCACATATTTGTGAGATTACCAGTTTTCCTTTGGCTCTTGAATTCTAATTTTATTCCATGGGCATTAGAACAGACATTTGGTCTGATACCATTAGAAAAAACACTTGGTCCATCTTAAGTTTGTTGAAAGGTTTTGCCTTGACTTGTGATCAACCTGTAGAATGTTTGTATGTGCTTTGGAAGGTACTCTGTTGCCCTTGGATGACCTCTTCTGTATATATTGAGTACATTTGGTCTAGTCTAGAGATTAAGCTCCCAGTTTCTTTGTTGGTAGAGTTTTAAACACTTCTATTACTATAACTATTGCAATTACCCTCTGTAATTATTTTCACTGTATGTCTACATTTCTAAATTGAGTGAGTACATACTTACTGTAATATCTTTATAGAGGATTGGCCCTTTTCTCATTGTATAATGCCCTTCTGAAACTCTTGTGACAATGTGTGTGTGTGTGTGTGTGTATGTGTGTGCGTGCATGCGCACATGTGCATGTGTATGAGCCAGTCCTGTCAGGTGACATTTTTTACTCCAAGTCTATTTTGTCTTATCAATATGGTCACTCCTCTCTACCACTCTAGTTTGCTTGCCATTTAACCTTTTCTATCTTACCACCTTCAGTCTATGTGTGTTCTTAACTATGAAAGTCTTCTTGAATAAAATGTACTTAGAATGAAGTTTGGTTAAATGTAGTGTAATATAATTTTTTAAATTCATTTAGCTTCTACTTTTTCCACCAAGAAATTTAATAAGTATATGTAAAGGTAAGGAAATCCTAAACAGCGCAGAAGTCACCATTGCTATTGCATTGTCTTTCTTCTCGTCACTTCCTTTCATGCTATTTGTTTTTCTTTGTTCATGAGTTATATGTCCATTTATGTGCATTGTTTGCTTTTTCTTTTTTGTATGACTTAGAAAGGTATTTTCTTTTTGGGTTTTATGAGGCTTACAAAATATTTTATAATTATCATAGCCTATCTGAAGCTAATTACAGCTTCATGTTTACCAAATAAATCATTGACATTTTCCCCTTCTACCTCACATTATTTATGGCAATTATTGTACTGTACTTTTTTTTGTTTTGGTTTTTGCTTTTATCAGTCCTGGGGCTTGAACTCAGGGTCTGAACACTGTCCCTAGATTCTTTTTGCTCAAAGCTAGCACTCTACCATTTGAGCCACAGCGCCACTTCTGGCTTTTTCTATTATGTGGTGCTGAGGAATTGAACCCTGGGCTTCATGTGTAGAAGGCAAGCACTCTACCAGTAGGCCATATTCCCAGTCTATTGTACTCTATTTTAAGCAATTAGTTGTTATGATACTTTTCTCTCAACTGTTACATTAAAATGAAAACTTGCCAGCACCAGCAGTGATGCAGCATATGTGTTAGTCTGTTATCTGTCCTCAATAACAATTTCACACTGGCCCATTGTGGAGATATCCAGTAACCTTTCACTTCTACTTGAAGTGATTTTTTTTTGTGTATTTTTAAAGTCATGTTTAGTGTGACAACCCTCTTACTTTTCTTTGTCTGGAAAAGCGTTTATCTCCTTTATGTGGGATGGACAATGTTGTTCATCATTTTATTTTTTCAGTACTTTCTATTTATTTTTCCATCACCTTCCTGCCTTCAGGGTTTCTATTGAAGGTCTAACTAATGGCCCTTTGCATGATCATTTCTCCGTAACGGGCTGCTTTAATCATTGCTTCCACTGTTCTCCCTTTGCCTTGACTTTTGACCATCAGACTTTAATTTTAGGTGTCAGCATGGCTGGGCTCAGGAATCCTTAGTGGGTTGTAAAGCATTGTTTCTGATTATGTCTGTGAGAAAGTTGCATCTGAAGGGAAGTTTGGCACTCTGTGTGTGGGAGGTGAGTGCATAGCGAGCAGAAAAGCAGGGAAAAGGATCACTCATTCTCTCTATCTCTGTCTCCATCTCTCATTACAGCTGTGGCATTCTCCTCCTGTCCATGGAAATCAGAACTTTGCTTTTCAGGGAGAAATTGTTTTCGGGGGATTTCCTCCCCATCATGTTGGGGTATGATGGGGTGCAGATTTCACTGACAGTTCCCTGTTTGTCCTACTGGTTTGCAATAATGGCTGATCTTTCGCTTACTTAGGAGGGTAGAGGATATTCAACTACTTTTTCAGAGTTTTCATGAACGAAACTGATCCATGCGCTGCCAATGATTTTGAATATGCATGTTTGGATGGAGAGTCTAGGTTTTCCTAGTTCACCATTTTAGCAGGTGGTGCTTCCCTGTTAACTCATTAACTTGGGAGGCTGAGGCCAGAGGATTGTGAGTTCAAGAACAGCCTTGGCTACTTAGCAAGACCCTGCCTCAAAAACAACAGAAAACCAAACAAAATCTTATCTCACTATATTGGTGAGATATGATATGATATTGCACTGGAGACAGATATCTGCCTCATTTTGTTTCTTTTTATAAAATCATGAACGCTCTTTATTCTAAATTAAGTATTTGAAAAAATAAGCATTTAAAAGTAACTTATTCAAATATACAAAAAATAGCAAATATATTTAGAAGAGGTATTATGGTGCTTTTGTCTTATGAAGATACTATTATTGGTGCTGTTGGTTCTCACAGATGAGACTAGGTACCAAACATATCATTGGTACTTCTGTTCATCGACTACAGGTTTGAACTGGAACTATAATGCTACTTTTTTTGGCTTCTAGCTTGTGGGCAGCACACAGTTAAATCTTAAGTTGCCTGAGTCAGTTTGCTCATATATCTTTCCTTATGTATTTGTTATATCCTACTCATTCTGTTTCTTTAGTGCTTCTCTGTCCATCCTGGTCTGACCTGTCTCTGTCAGCTGGGATTTCTTGGGACAGTAGGCAGAGTACAGGCATTGGTAACTTGTGGAAATCCTCACCTGAATCTTTTTGTACATTCCAGATTGAGGATCACTTGTTCTGTTGTGTAAACTCATGTTTTTAAATACTGTGATGCTTTTGGTTGTTGCTATACTGGGATTTGAACTCAGGGTCTTTCACATAACTTGGATTTCTTGCTCCTGGCTGACACTCTACCACTGAGCCATGCCTCTTAAGCTCAGATTTTGCTTGTTAATTGGAGGTGGAGGCTCCTTGACTTTCCTGCTGGGCTGGCTTCAAACCAACATCTTCTGAGTCTTGGCTTCCTGAGTATCTAAGATTAAAAGCTTGATTCTTACCTTAAATACTATTATTATTTCAGAATAAAAGACTGAAGTATGAATGGTACATAGCAAAAACTGACAGAATTTAGCAAAATAAGGAAAAACTAAAGTAAAAGAAAAACATCAGCATGTTAGCAACTGCATTATTGATGAAGGGTTTTTTTTTGTTAATTCTTCAAAGAATCTTAGTATATTAGTCTATTTCTGCTGCTATAAAATATACCTGAAACCTAGGTACTTTATAAAAGATATTTATTTACGTTTCTAGCTTTGGAGGTGGAAAGTCCAAGATTAGCAAACCTTATGCACGAAGCCGGTGGCCAGGCCCTGTAACTATGTTACACTAGCAGGTGCTATTGATCAGACCTGTGACTATTGTCTTGGTTTGGACGTGTGTCCAATCCCCTAACAGATTCTGCTGCTTCCATCTAAGATTTAGAATTGGAACGTACTGGGATTTGGAATTGAATATAATTGAATATAATTGAATATAACTAGCCACTCTGAAAATTTCAGCTCCTTTTTTATTCCCTTAAAATTAACATTTTGTTTTGAAACAGTTTGGGATTCAAAGAAAATTGTCAAGCTAGTCCACAGTGTTCCCAGTACCTTGTATCTAATTTTTCTGCTGTTAGTTTTTCATGACAGCTTCATTTAGGAACCAATATTGACAGCCTGTTCCTAACTTATGTCTGTATTTTATTTAGATATCCCCACTTTCTGTTTGATGTCCTTTACCTATCCCTGGGTGCTGTCAGAATCTATGTTACATTAGTCTGAATGTTTCCTTGTGCTAATTGCTCACTTCACATGTTTTAATCTGTTTCACAGTTTGGAGATTACTACTTGCTCATTTTACAGATTATCTCCCAATTTAGGTTTGTCTGATGGTGTTTTTATCAATAGCCCTGATTCAGTTTAGGGGAGGAAAACCTTAGGAACATTTCATGTTCAGGGGACCATATAATGAACATAACTCATCACAGCTGAGGGTGACTTCCGGCTTTTGCTGAGGGAGTTGTCAAGCCTCTCCACTGTAAGATTACCCTTTCCCTCAGATGCACTGTCCAACTGTTGGGAAGGCAATCACCATGCCCAGCTCACATGTAGGGGATGTATATCCATCAACTTGAAAACAGAGGATCTGCACCCATTATGGGAATCGGGAAAAGGAGCTGCATCTGTTTCGCCTGTATATTGGCTTACTCAAGTTCTTATTTATTTGTGTATGGACTCAAGAGTTTTTATCTCATGTTTTGGATTGTAAGACAGCTCTAATTTACTTTGTTGCTGCAATTTTCTAGTATTGACCAGTGAGATTCCTGTCTGTTAACTGCCTGTCCCTATTTTAACATGTTTTCTCCTCTTCTGCAGGAAGATACTGGCTTTTAAAATATAATGGCCAATAAAACAATGGGGCCACCATTTGTAGTTGTATTGTTTTCTTTGGTAAGTCCTCTTAGAGTGGCATTCAGAAAGAAAGGCATCTGTTACCTAATATGTAACCCAACAAGGATCCTTTGTTTATTTTTCTTGTATCTTTTCCTGTCTCAGGAAGAAAATTAGCATCCCTCAGAGTCAGAACTCCTTCTGTGTAAGGATGAATGATTATATTTGTTTCTGTGAAGGAGGCTTTCTTACTCTGTGGTTCACAGAACTGAAAATTTTGTGTACAGTTTTTGGGAAAGAACATATCTCTCACTGGATTCCCTGTGGTGTATTCAACTTGAAGGGCTACAGGATCACTGTGACAAGAACTACCGTGGCCTCTAAGTTCTACACACCTCATTCTCCCCTTATGTCTGTGGCCTTGAACTTACTCTAGGTCATATCCCCCAAAACTCCCATACCAGTTACATACAGTGACAGATACCATGGTTCAGATCTGAGAGGCCTTTTGACCATATCGAACTTGTAACCCTATAAAATAATAAGGTAATAATTCTTTTAGGCTCAGAATATTGGGTTGAGGGAGAAGATTTAAGACAGTATGCTCAAACAAACTTGTTTTGAACTGCTCACTGTGGGATCATGTATAAATAAGAACATTCTACTGCTAGTGGAAAATTGAGGTTCTCCATTTAGAAAGCAGTTGTGGATTTTTCTTTCAGTGCTAGGAGACATGACATCATATAACTCTGTATCCTGACACATTCCTTGCATAACTTTACATATTAGTAATGACTTTGGTTCAAGTTTAGGCAAGGGAACAAAAGAGAGAACTGGTTGGAGAAAGGTTTTGATATAAAACATTTTCTCTAGTCATTTGATAACTTTGACTGAGTAGGTTTAGTTATTTTTTTAAATTAATATCATATTTCCAAGAAATGAAATATCCTGCTTTGAAATATATTGGAATTGTTGATAGATTTGTTGAAATAAAACAAATAGTGTAGTCAAATGAATAAAACATTGGATTGAAATTCAGGAGATGGAAACTTAAATACTGAAGCAGGCCTGAAATCTATAGTGTAGTTAAAATCATTTAATTCTTTTTGATCTGTTTATTTTGAAAATATATTACTAGCTTCCACAATTTTAAGTATTGTGTGTTTTTATCAGTGGAGATTATTTTAATGTGGTTCTATTATTTGTAAACTAGACAAAAATAATACTTTTAGGTGAGAAAAAAACCTGAATTCATGCATATGAATATAAATTACATGGGGCTTTACTTAAATTTTAACGTATCCTTGAGTTACTACTATAAAGAAAGGTGAACCGATAATTACAATATTTGTATCGGGTTGGTTTTCTGTGACAGTTGTGAAAATACATATTAAAACGAATAAAAAGAAAAGGGACTGTCTGATATTTGAAAAATTCCCTGGTAAGCTTAGGTTTAGTTTAATGTTTCAAATGATTTTATCAATTTACATTGAGTTTCTGTAGCTAAGCATGAAACTATGAGGAGAAATAGAAGATGGATAACCAAGAAATAAATTGTATTACAAGCCAACTACTATCAGTACTGATTTCATTATTTTAGTTATCGCAGAACCCAAGGTGTAATATATAATATTATATATAATATGTTAGTACATATACTATACTAGTATACAATATATACATTGATATATACATACTTATACATATACATATATACATGTATACATATATGTATATACATATATGTGATATATACATACATGTACATATATAATATACACACCTATATGATATATGTTATATATGAGCTGCAGAAGTGCTAGTGGCTCATTTCTATTGTCACAGCTCCTGAGGAGGCTGTGATCTGGAGGATTTCAAACCAGCTTATGCAGAAAGGCTTAGAGACACTTTCTCCAAAGTAACAAAAAGCAAGGCTGAAGGTGTGATTCAAGTGGTAAAGCACTCACAGCCAAGCATGAGGCTCCAAGTTCAAACTGCAGTGTTGCTCTTACAAAAAGAAATTAGAGGAGGCTCTTGATGTGGGACAAGCTGCTTCACTGGGAAATGGAGAGACTAGAGTAAACATTAAAATAGAATCACACTGCCCAACTGAAACTAAAGTGCTTGCTTTTGCACCCAAGCAGTCAGGATTAAGGAGTCACTGACAATTTCCTGAATGTGCCAGTTCTAATTCACATGATAAGAATTCCTCTCTACCTTAATCTCTCACAAAAATAGGATAGTCTGAAATAACTTGATTTGTTTAGTTGGTATCTGCACAGAGATACAGGGGAAAGAGCTATGAAATAATTGCCAAATAATGTATTATTTCAATTTCTGTGTTTTTGTACTCTGGTGACATGATGTCGATAAAAGTTTAGAGAAAATATGAGTTTGAAGTCTGGGTTTAGGGAAATCCATATGTGTAGAAAGAGGTACTGATTCTGTACAGATTTAGACAGATATAGATAGATAGCTGTAGATAGATAGCTAGAATTTGAGTGGAATCGACCCAGGTTACAGATGAAAGACAAAAAAAGAGGCCTGAGAGTTTTAAACTGCAGAAAGTAGTGTTGTCTTTTCATTGCTCAGAGGAAATGCACTTTGAAAGAATTTATATCAAGAAATATAGTAATAGCTGTCCTTAACTCATCCAATATAAGTGTATTTCATAATTCAATTTTCCTCCATTGAATTAGAAGACTTGGAGATGGGTTTGAACACTAATTTGCATGTTAATACCCAATTTTCCCCTGGCCCTTCATTTCTTTTCCAGCGTTCTGGGTGTTTGACTAGACAACAACCCACTCTAAAGAGGTTACAATTTCACCTGCAATGAAATAGAAAATCTCATTACCCAAGCTCAAATTTCTGAAGGTGTGATATTTGATTTGATACCACCATAAGAAGAAATTGTTTTTTTTTTTTAAACAAACTATATAAGCGCTTTTACCTTTGGGAAATTTAGTTGATTTTTTCATTTTCTATTTTAATGGTTCCTACCCCCAATGCTTTCTATTTCAGAGAATTATATGTATCAATTCAGTTTTATCAAATGTTTTTTTTATAAACTTTAATGTTTAATTCAATGGGAAGGTCATCCACTGGGCTTCTTGGGAAAATACCATTTTTCTAGTATCTGTGTGATTTTTTTTAATGACATTTTGGAGTGCCTCTCTGGCCACATTATATTATTTACACAAACCTTTACTTAAATAGAGAGTGAGCAATAAGCATCATTTTAAAACATTCTTTGACTTGGGTGCTGGTAGCTCATATTTGTAATCCTAACAACTGTAGAGGCTGAGAATGGAGAATTAAATTTTAAAGCCAGCCCTAGAAAACAAACCTTTGAGACTTTTATCTCCAATTAACTGGCAAAAAAAACCTAGTTATTTGTCTCAAGTGTTAGGGGGTCAGCAGTGAGAGAAAAGGCTGAGTGAAGAAGATTCAGGGCTCCGAGTTGAACCCACACACATACAAAAGCATTTTGTTAGTATGTCTCATTTTGTGCTTGCTTAGACTTTGATCACAGCTTCTCTCAGAACAGTAAGATATGTCCTTAGGTACACTTAATAGAAAGTAACCTAGAGTTTAGAACACTTTTTTAAGGATTTAGTAAAACTAAATGTTAAAATATTTTTTGTTGTTATTTCTCATTCAAATATCTCTTGTGCTTCTGACAGTGTTTTCTACTCTTGAATTCTTCTTAGAAAATCCATATAATAGTTATGGATTTGTTAAAAATATCTTTTTACTCTTTCTTAATCCTTACCAGTTTTTTCTTCTTTCTCATAGTCAGCAGTCACCAGAAGACCTCGCGAGAGTCCCTGCTAACTCCACCAGCAACATCCTGAACAGGCTGTTAGTCAGTTATGACCCCCGGATAAGACCAAATTTCAAAGGTTTGTTGCTCTACCCCACACCCCCCAACCCTGTTCATTCTTTACACTTTAGAAAGTAATTTTATCTGTATAAAATCTTTGTGAGAGTCAAAACAATACGATTTCAAATTGGCATGTTACTGTTCTCAAGTCTGCTTCAGTTCAGAACAATTTAGTGCCCAAATATTTATTAATAAGCAAAATATTGATCCTAATAATTTTATATGGCTACAAGTAGAGAATAAAAACAAGAGTGTACACACACTGTAACAAATAGGCTAAGCTCTGTAATAGGTTTCCCCAGTGCTGTGTTCTATATAGTGATTTAAAACTTAGACTCTGACACACCTGCATTCATTTATAAACAAAGACTTTAGAATTTGTACAATCACCATTGTGATTGTAAAAGTACTTTTTTGGGAGAGCAGTTGTGACATGTACTTAAATTCTACTTTTGTTGCTATTCACTTTGAAAATGCATTCCTTCTACTCTTTTGCTGAAATAGAGAATGGCCATGTGGTTTTTAAAAAATGTGAACTGTATGAACAAAAGTGACTATGTGGTCTACAACAGAGGTGATTTTTATCCCAACAAAATATTGCCATTTATTACACCTTTCAAGAATGAAAACAGTACTTAAAAATCATGAGCAGATTGCATATTTGTATAAACCACAGTTTTTGTTCTGTTCTCATCTTTCTGGTTGTTGTTGTTTAAATCTTCTTGATGAGTTAGGAAAGATTGTATAAAAATTTTTCACATAAGGGAAAGCTGTAATGTGTATTGATGGTTGAGGACAGGTTTTGATGTAGATCAGATTAACATTTTAAGGCTTAATTTTTTTTGTCTCTCCTTTGCAAAGAAAAGGTCTGCAGCTGCTTCCAGTCAAATGACTATACAAGTATGTTGTAAAAACAGGATTTCTGTTCATGACCAGGCCTATTCAGTTACTTTCAACAGCAGCCCTAGTCTGGCCTGTCACATGCCTTCCTTGGAATGATTGGCCACCTGTTTTCCATCAGTCAGAGGCTAGATGGCTTAAAGGCTACAGTCACATTTTCCCTTTCATAGCCCAACCAGAAGCCACAAGGAGTTAAAAAGAAAGATATTTGTAACATTTGAACATACCTTAGCGTACAGTCCATGAACTTTAAAATTATTTTCCAGCAAGTCAGACAGAAATCCTTTTAATGTCCCCACTATATCTGATTAAAAATGAAAATATAGTAATTACAAGTCAATCTTCTTTTACAGTTAAACCAATTAGTTTAAGAGCTAGAAATGATTTAAAAAATATAAGAAAGCTATAGTTGTTTAGTGATTAATTAAGAAACCATTTACACTTTCTTGACGACTCTTTAATAGGCCAATTATAACATTTTTGAAATGAAAACCTATTTTCTCAAGTGTCTGCAATTTAAGAGGAAAGTTATTTTTGAATACTAAACACATGAAATATAATTTAACTTGCTTTTGCTTTTTATTATGATTCCTACCTAGAAAGATTATAAATATATTACATTAAGACCAAAGATTTCTTGCCTCATTGTGAATTTCTGAAAAGGGATAAATATTGAATATATAAACTGGATTATGCAAAACCTGACCAAGATTTTTACATTTACTGAATATATCCTTTGTTTATATCATAGGCATTCCTGTTGATGTTGTAGTCAACATTTTTATTAACAGTTTTGGATCCATTCAAGAGACAACAATGGTAAGATGGTGGCTTAATGTTCTTATTTGTCAATGTTTCCGCTACAGAATAGTATCAATATCATTAAAACTGAAGAATAAGGAATGATTCTAAATAAAGTATATGTTCTCTACTAGCATAAAATATCCCAAATCCTAGATTGTGTTGTACCATTGATTTTGGTACCTATTTAACTCTGCAATTTAAGTTTAATGCTTTAATTCTTCATGGACGTTTTCAGGCTTGGAAAAAAATATATACATGTTCTCCTGAGAAATAACTGGCTACCTCCTGGGAAAAGGATTCATGCAATAAAAACTCTTGTGAATCCCCCCATCCACCCCCTACCCCATTGTATGTATGTCTGAGCTTTCAGGAATGTTTGTACTCTGCAGGTGGCAGAAATGGGAGGGCCATAGTTTGAGGCCAGCCAAAGCTAGAGTTAGCAAGACCCTAATTCAAAACACAAGTTGGACATTGTGGTACAGCCCTGTAGTCACAGCTGAAGAAGAGGTAAACTTGAAAGAGTCATGATCCAAAGCCAGCCCAGGCAAAAAGGAGTGAGATATATGTGTGAAAAATCGACTTCAGGAAGTGGTGATGATGGTGGCGATGACGGGGTGGGGGTGGTTGTTGTTGATGGTGGTGGTGGTACTAATGCTGTATTTATTAAGCTACTGTTACCAGCTATTTTATACCTTCCCAGATGCTCATATCTCAGATTTATATATACATTATGACAAACACGTGTTCTGTCTGAGTTGTTATTCTGTGATACTTATTTCTTTATCTATTGGGCCCAGTTATTTGTCCATAAGGGGACTTCAGGATTTTTGCTTGCAACTTGTTTTCTTGGTGCTGAATTTTACCTGGAATTTGGAAGAGAGCTTATTAAATGGATTTTGGTTTACAAAACACAATCAACTGGCTCAGGGAGCTAAAGGTATGGCTCTAGTTGTAGAGTGCTTACCTAGCAAGTGTAAAAGCCTAACTTCAAACTTCAGTACCACCAAATAAATGAAACTTTTAAAAGTATTTGCAATGTTCAGTTTTTCCAATTTTCTGAAGGGAAACTTTGTTTTCTCTATTATGCTAATCTTGTAATTTGTGGAGCAGAGTATTGGAAGCCGCAAAGAGAAGAACTGATTTTTATGAATGAAGCAACCAGATTCTTTGAGAAAATAGTAAAAGAAGAGAAAGGAAAAGATGAAAAACTGGGAGGGGCTACAGCCAGTCTGGGGACTGGGTCAAAGCAGGAGACTCTGAACATAACCACAGCCTGACTTATTTCCTGAATGACTTTGGATGTAAAAACCACTGCATGTGCAGCTGGGAACCGTTGGCCCACGCGTTAGTTACTCAGAAGGTTGAGAGATAGCGGATCACAGTTTGAAGCCAGTTAGGGCAGAACAGTCTGAGACTCCACAGAAGGTAGCTGCGTGTGGTGGTAGGCTCCTGTCACCAGCAACTTTGGAAGCTTAAAAGTAGGTGGATCGTTCAAACAGTATAAGAAATGTAACCAAGGCCTAAATGTATGAAACTATAACCTCTCTGTACATCAATTTGACAATAAAATAAAAACTAAAAAACAAAAAAAGTAGGTGGATCATTCTCAGTAGTGTGCTCAAGCTAGCTAGCAACACAGGCCTGGAGGGCTGGCCCAAGTGGTAAAGTGCCTATCTAACAAGTCCTAGGCCCCAATATCAGTCCTAGTACTACTAAAAAAAGAGGCAAACAAACTTATATTACCTGCTCATAAATCATTTTTCTCTAAAGAGAAGCATCATTTGTATGTGGTTTGTCAAAAGGGAACACGTCTAATATAGTAAAACCATGAAAATCGACTTTAATGACTTGTGTTGTTGTTTTTGTTTTGTGCTACTGTTGGAGGAGCTTGAACTCAGGGCCTGGGCATTGAACCAAAGCTTTTGTGTTCAAAGCTAGTGCTCTGCCATACCTCTATTTCTGGCTTTTTTGTGATTATTTGGAGATAAGAATCTCAAGGACTTTCCTACATGGGTTGACTTCAAATTATGATCCTCAGATCTCAGCCTCCTGAGTAGCTAGCATGAGGCAAAAGCCACCAACACCCAGTTGCTTTGAGTGTTTTATAATGAAGTGAGGACATGCCACTCAGGAAATCTACACAGAGGGCTTTGGAAGACCCCAGGCTGCCCATTATTCATTCATACATATTTTTCTCAAGGGAATCCAGTTGCATTATTTATGAAAATTAATTCCAAACATGAGATACCTGAACTTTTCTAGGCCCCACCAGTAATCACTTGCGTGTGTTTAGTTGAAAATATGTGGGTAATGGGATATTAAAAATGGAAGAGCTTTTATCATTTGATCATTATCTCTTTATCTGTGAATTCATCACAGTAACTAGATGACAAACTACTCCTGAACCTCCTTGTAGTCTTTGCCCCTACTATGTTCCCATGTTGCAACATTTCTTATCTTCTAAGACCTCATTCATGGGTCTTCAGTCTGTTTGAGCCCTTAATCTTCTCATCTCTATCATTTGTTTCTTAAATCGTACAGCTTCTATCCTATGTTGAATTGTTGGTATATGTATTCTTTTTATTCTCCAGTGGATTATAAACTTCTTAAAGCTAGGAATAACATATTCATTCTACTTTTTCATTTTCCTAAGATACCAAAAATAATAACACACAAGAGTGAACACATCAATAATTTCTTTTATTACCTAATATTGAATGAATAAATGAATAAATTTCATTTTTTGCTTGCTTACATGAAAGGATTGGCAGAACAAACTTAAACTCTAGATTAAAGCTGAACATTTGTTTGGTTAAGTAACAAAATGAATAATGCCATTATTGTAGAGTGCCAACTTGGAAATTTTGGAGGCTTTTATCCAGAGGTGTCAAGTTATTTATATTTGTTGTTTCTTTTGATCAGATAACCTGGATGAAAACCAGACTATTCTTCATCTTGAACTGGATTGACATAGCCTAAATGTTCAAAATCAAAACCATACTCACCAAATAGATTTAAATATTCTGCTTTGTCATAGTTTTTGCTTTCATCAATATTTATTTCATATGTCCCTATGAATCCTTATAGATATGTCTTTTGAGGATGTCATACATTATAGATCGCTCTATACATTGATTGGTTCAGCCTGATTTTTTCAATGAGGGCTCAAATTATAGAAATAACAATAGAATGTCTTCTAAGAAAAAAAATTCTAGATACTTTTTTTTCTCCATTTCTTGTTACACACGGAACAGAAATAAAGACTAGGGAGAAACTTAAAAGCATTTGTATGTGTGAATAGGAATGTGTATTATGAGAAGACACTCACAAACAAAAGCCTCCCCAAGCAGGAAGTTGGGAAAAGCAGAGAGATTGGATTTCTCTAAACACAGGTTAGCTCTGCATACTACACAGTGCAGAGTTGTCAGAGGGATTATACACTGGCTGTGCTACACTCAAATGGACAAAAAGCTGCAGATCTAAAGCAACTGTCCAGTGAAGGTAACTTTTTGCTTTCTAGACATTTGAAAACAAATGAGAGATTTCACAACAAAATATCATCCTAAAGGAAGTGCCGAAGAAAAGAATACATTAACAATAGTCCCCTTGTGGGCTGGGAATATGGTCTAGTAGTAGAGTGCTTGCCTCCCATACAGAAAGCCCTGGGTTCAATTCCTCAGCACCACATATATAGAAAAAGCCAGAAGTGGTGCTGTGGCTCAAGTGGTAGAGTGCTAGCTTTGAGTAAAAAGAAGCCAGGGACAGTGCTCAGACCCTGAGTCCAAGTTCAAGGTCTGGCAAAAGTAAAACAAAACATGCATACACACACATACAATATTCTCCTTGTGCAATTGTGGCTTTATTTATATGGAAATCCTTTCTACAAGGATCTGCTGAAATAAAGTTAAGTCCTGAACTTGGAATGTGGCTTAGTGGTAGAGTGCTTGAGTAGCATGCATAGAACCCTGGGTTCAATTCTTCAGTACCACATAAACAGAAAAAGCCAGAAGTGGGGCATGGCTTAAATGGTAGAGTCCTAGCCTTGGGCACAGAGAGGCTCAGGGACAGTGCTCAGGCCTTGTGTTCAAGCCCCAGGACCAGCAAAGAAAGTAAAAAATTAAAAAAAAAAATGAAGTTAAGTCCTAACGTTTTGGTAACTTTAACAGCTCCACATTTTTCCCCCAGCTTAGACTTCTCTTCCTCAAAAAAGCAGTTATTCTTTCAAAAAAGCAGAAAGAAGAACCTGATATGCATAGCTGCTAATCAGATTACAATTTCTGAGGGGAAAGAGGTAACTCATTTATCCAGTGTATGACAACATAGATTATCTGACATTGAGGTAATCAAGGTAATTAGCATCAAGATCTTTGTTAAGGACTATTAACCCCTGACACTTTACGTGGGAAAATTTCCTTCCTGATTCTTTACTTTTTTTTTTTTTAATGTTGGTAATAGGACTTGAACTCAGGGCATGGGTGCTGTTCCTGAGATTTTGTGCTCAAGGCTGTTGCTCTACCACTTTGAGCCACAGCTCCACTTATGGTTTCTGAATGGTTGATTGGAGATAAGAATCTTGTAGACTTTCTTGACCAGTCTGAGTTTAAACCGGGACTCTCAGATCTCAGCCTTCTTGAGTAGCTAGGATAAGCACGAGCCAACAGTACCTGCTATGCTTCTTTACCTTTTCTTTTCTGATTTGGATTTTCAGTGTTGTTGGTCAAACTAGAAATAATCTCTCATAATTCACATAATTGTAGTGCAAAAAAATGACAGCATCCTAATATTCCTCCTTTTCCTCACCTGTTATATAGGCCTTGAGGTAGTTTCGTGGTCTTACTCTATATCCTGATAGTTTCTGTTACTCCTGTGTATGTTCATTTACATTGGATTAATTTATATTTTTGTAAGGAACTATTATCAGTACTGTATACTAACAGTGGCATCACCAAAATCATTCCTTAGAAGGTCACTTCTAATTTTATCATCTTTTGTGCTTGTATTCCTGATAACTGAAATAAGCGCATTAGGGCATTGAGAAAAGATTTGTTCCTGTCTAGGTGGCATCTGGTCCAGTTTCACTGATAATATTTGTTGATTTCTCCACTCATTTCCTACCTTTGGATTAAGCAGTGGGATTTTCAGGGATGAAAATGTGAACTATTGCACTCATGGGGGAAAGGATAGGCATGATGGTTTATTGTAATAATCAGGACATAAATACTTTGTCTTCTTGAAAATACAGAAGTTCTTTCATGGAACTAGAACATTTTTATGCAGTCCATTTTATTTCTTTAGTTTAGGCATGCTTTATAATTATGTTGAAATATCACCATAATGCTGTTATACTTCCAAAACTTTCTACTGCATGTATGTTTATATGTGTTAGTAATGGACTAAACAACAGCTGTACCTGGTATGAGAAAGAAAATAATATTTCCAATCAGTTTTGGGCACTTATTTTGAGTTTCTTGCAGTTGATCTTCTTTGTTGTTTGAGAGCAGTTTTATTTTCTGTTTCATTGTATATGTAGACTTAAAGTCCTTTCTTTTCAACTCATCTTTTTATGTTTCCTTGTTTTTTTTAAATTGTGATAGTTTTTCCTACATGATTTCATTTGTTAGAGAATATTACTAGACAAAATTGTTCCTTTTTTCTATTTTTCATCTCAGTAAGTTTTGTTCTACGTCTTAAATGTAAAATCATACACCTTAATGTAACTGACATTCATTTTGTAGGTTGAATAATGGTCCCCATATATGTTCTTTTCACCAGTCATGGATTTGTTGGTTTTCATGACAAAACAACTTTCTATGTATAATTAAGGGAAATTTTTCAAGTGCCTTAGTTGTAATCACAAGAGTCTTACAAGACAGACAGGAAGGTCTTAGGCAATGGGAACAGTTCTAGTGAAGGAAATACACAATGGTAATGGTGAAAGGAAGGATCATGGGATAAAAAATGCAAGCGACTAAGAGAAGCTGCAAAACATAAGAAAATGGCTGTCTCCTCCAAAGCCTAATAAGGAATCAGCCCCAGGGATAGACACTTTGAATTCAGCCTAATAAAACTGATTGGGGGCTTCTGAAATATAGACCTGAAGAAAAAATTGTGGTGTTGTAGATTACTAAACGTTTGGCAATTTTCTTACAGTAACAGTAGGACACTAAACTATATGATCAGATCTTTTTCTTCTAATTCCTGCTGGAGTAATGTATGTATGTATGTATGTATGTATGTATGTATGTATGTATGTATGTGTATATATATGTACATATATATTATTCCTGGATTTACTGGATTGTTATTTCATTATAGCAGTTACCATATACAGAAATGACAACTTTACCAAGGTATTTTTGTTTGTTTTTATTATTGAGTAATTAATAAAACTTACTAAATTCTACTAAAGTTTTGAAAAGGGATCTATTTAGTAGTTAGAAAATACTGTACCTGGAAGAGAAAACAATACAATTTTCACTGATAAATTTCTTCTTTTTTCATGCTTTATCATTGTTTTTATTTTTTGATTGATTGATACAGTAAATTATAGACAGTAAGTGATTGTCCCACAACTTAGAATCTGTTTGCTTACAACCATTCAGAAAAAGAAAATTGTGTTCCAGTTCTTTTTTTTTAATTTTTATTGTCAAATTGATGTACAGAGAGGTTACAGTTTCATACATTAGGCATTGGATTACATTTCTTGTACTGTTTGTTACCTCCTCCTTCATTCCCCGCTCCCCCCTCCCCCTTCCCCTCCCCCCCCCCCCCATGAGTTGTTCAGTTCACTTACACCAAACAGTTTTGCAAGTATTGCTTTTGGAGTCATTTGTCATTTTTAACCCTGTGTCTCTTGATTTTGGTATTCCCTTTCAGTTTCCTAGTTCTAATACCAGTATACACGGTTTCCAATGTACTCAGATAAGATACAGAGATAGTACAGGTATACCACAGGAAGGGGATACAAGAAGATCATCAATAATAGAAGCTATGTTTACACAAAGCACGTTGCTTTGTGCTTGCTACCAGTATTATTCAGCATTGGTGTTTAAAATTTATAAGTTAGAGTGTTATGTTAACCAACAAGGAAAATATTCAAGTATTATTTTCTCATTCCAGCAACATGACCATTGTTATCAGTGGATGCAAAAAATAAACCAGCAACATAAAGAATCTTCAACTGCCTAGGCTTCATAACATAACACCAGCTATTCTTTCCTTCTTGATAATAGAAAGGTAGTGGTCATTTTCTATGCACACCATCCGTTGCAGGTGGCTACTAGATGTGTTCTGACTGTGTCTTTCCAAAACTCATCTGAAAAACCTACTTAACAATGCAATGGTGTTGTGGGATGATAAAGTGTGGATGGAGCCCTCTTGAGTCAGATTAATGCCCTAGTAAAGACTGCTTATTTTCAGCCAGGTACCAATGGCTCATGCTTGTAATCCTAGCTACTTGGGAAGCTGAGATCTGAGGAGTGAGGTTCAAAGCCAACTGGGACAGAAAAGTCCCTATGAGACACTTATCTGCAATTAACCACTCAAAAACTGGAAGTGGTGCTGTGGCTCAAAGTGGTAGAGCACTAGCCTTGAGCAAAAGAGCTCAGGGACCATGTCCAGGCCCTTAGTTCAAGCCCCATGACTGATCAAAAAGAAAAAGGTGGCCTGTTTTCATCTTTTGCCAGGTGAAGATAGTACATATGGATGGTGGGTGTCTGAGGACCCTGCCCAGGGCAAACTTGATCTTGAGCTTCTCAGCCTCTAGAACTGTCATCAACAAACTTATATTGTTCAAAAATTACCCAGCATATTGGATTATTATCACATGGAATTATTAAGACCCTACTGAAAAGGCACTGCTATTAAAATAGGCTATAGTAGATTTGGAAAACTAAATATCCATAGGTGATACTAAATAACATTTAACTAAAACTTTTTAAATTAATTCTTTTTGAAAAAAGCACTAGAATATAAACTAAGCACATTTGTTGACATTTTGTTAATTTATAAATTCTTATGTGTAACTCCTAACTTCCTAACTTCCATTCAGATTGGGATTCTAGCAGCTTCGTAGTACTTTAGTTATAATTCTGCCATGTGCTATAAGAGTGATCACTTTTCTTGAATATATTAAAGTAATAGATGAGTTACATATTGAATTTGTGAGAAGTAAAAATGACACTCAACAGAGCTAGCCTAGCATTACAAAATGTAGATAAATAGTTCTTAGTAGCAAAATATCATTAATGAAACCTAACCACTTTAATGCCTTGTTACAAAATGTTTTATTGCCTTAAAGAAGCAGCTTAATTTGGTTGTTAATTGATCTTGAAAATTTTGGAGAACATCCATTATCCAGATAATGAGTAATAGCATGCTATTTGGAATTAACAATGAGTAATACTTGTCACCAGTACTTTAAAAACAATTAAGTAATTTCCCACTGATCAAAGCAGTCTGTTTCTAATGGGAATTTGTTCATTGCAAAATAAATGAGAGTGCTACAATTATTGTGATAGAATAATTGAAAATGAAAATAAATAGGTTTCAAAGAAAGTTATCTTAATATAGCCCATTTGAAAGGCCAATAACTAGCAATCCTTTGTAAATTCTCATTAAACATTAAGCAAAGCTTACTAACTAATGAGCCCCTTATCTTTTAATTAGTGTCAAACTCCAATTATTAATTCAACTCAAAATTTTAAAACATCCTTAAAGTTGCATAAGCTTGCTGAAACTTGTATTGAAATACAATAGTAAGTAGCTACATAAATAATAGAAACACACCTGAAGGTATTTCAAAATAAAATAATAAAATATAATAACCAAGAATAATTAATTGCATAAGATGGTAAGGTAAGAATTGCCAGGTGATGGTAATAAGAATATGAGTAATGAATATCCAGTAAAAATAAAGTTTTAAAGGATTAGAGAAGAGATTTAAAGTTTGCATGATATATTGAGCTTACAATGGTGCATCTTGAAGCAAAATGTAGAGCATTAAGAGATGCTGAAAACTGGGTGTCCTGTGCTGATCTTTGTTTTTTGGAAGTAAACCACTGTAATGATTGTAGGTCAGTGAGCACTGTGTAGCACAAACTAAATTAGTTACACTCTGCAGTACTGACTCAAATGAAAGCAGCATATTAGCACTGCCACGGGTGGCTTAAAGGAATAACCACCACACAAAATAACAAGTGTCCCAGCTCATTTCAGGTACTTTACACAGATCGCCTCATTCACTCCTTCTTAAAGCCCTAGGTTCTAAGTACTTTGTTGTCATTCCTGCCTTACCTTGCTTTGGTGTACCAGTGTACCAAATGGTTTTGCTCACATCGCAGTAGCATCCTCCACACTGTTTTCAGTGATTCCCTTGTGTTGTCAAAACAGATTAAGCAGCATCAACTCTGCTTCCCCTTTCAATCCTGCTGTTCCCCCAAGTCACTATCTGCCAAAATTCCACCTCTTGTTCCAAGAAGAGCTCCTGAGACTCACGGAGCCTTTCTGCTTCCAGGCCATGGAAGTAATTGTACAATCTTCTCATAAAAGGAGTTTGTTCTTACATCCTAGTAGGCTTTATCATTGATTTTCTTTGTTCCAGAGAGTGATTCTCCAATGAAGAAGGAAGGATTGCTCAACTTAGCACAGCAGAACCAGCTACTAGCTGAATTTCTTCAATCAATAAATTTAGTTTGGAACATAGGCAATATTTTGTTCTGTTAGTCCACAGAAAGGTTTATATTGATGTATCTTTCCAGAAATGTCAGATGTGTTTTTCTCATACTGTATTTTATTCAGCTCTATATAGTTAGTGCCTGATGTCTAGTGCACATAAAAATGTATTTTTAAAAAGTTTTTGGATGTAACAATATTAATTATAATTTTGAGAGTATTTCATAAAAAATGCAAGTTTCTGCATAGTGATTGGAATGGAATATTTTCAACAGTGATTATCAACATTTAAGAAGGAAAACAAATATTATAACAACATTAATATCAAATATAATAAAATTAGATTCTCTGAGTGTTTACCTCCTTTCACCTTTCAAGGTTTAGGTAGTGTCTCATTTGATGCTATGGGTATCTGAGGACTGATTTTAGCAATAAATAACTTAAGGTTCAGAGATGCTAAAGAACTTGCCTTTCCCAACATAAAAATTGCTTAGTCTCTATTTCAGACTCACACTTGTCTAACCTTAGGTCTGAATGTGGGTATCAATTCATTTGGTTATTTTTTAACCAATAGCAAGTCTACATTCTATATCTCATAGCAAACTCTTTTCTTTACACTGCCTTTTAGATGGACCTTTTTTACTGATGATCAGTGTCCTTCTAGTTATTTCTGTAAATACGGAAGTACTGACAGATGTACTCTTAGTGCTCAGAGCATGAAAAGGAACATATGGCTAATGAATCAGTTTTGAATGAATGAATGGCTAAGCAGTCAGTCACCTGGGAATGAGGAACAATTTAAACAAATGCTTTTCTAAATGCATAGATGCAGTCTGTGACTAGTTTCCCATGTTGAAAAATGGGAATAAAACGAGATTATTTGTATAGTAAGTTTTATGTTAAACATTTGAAATGTCTACAGATATTCACATTAGAATGTTCTGGTTTTGTTTGTGTTTGGCTTCTGATTGACTTTACATCAAGAAACAGCTTAGAAGGGTTAAGCAAGTAGCTCAGAGTGAAAGCTGCCATGTGAAGATTTGGATCAGAACCTTAGGTTTCTAATCCGGTGCTCATTCCCGAGTGCTTGGATTTCGAAATTAGACAAATGTAAGTTTTAGAGAGTCATTTGTATTGATATGTGAAATAAAAAGGAGGGTTGCCCATGCGTCAAAGTGTGATATCCACCCTGACTTTCCCATCAATGGGCTTCCTTGGTCACAACACATGATGCACGACAGGGCTTTTCTCTGTACTGCAGAGTCTCCTGTCCATGAAAACACTGTGAACTTAGTAGGCTAATAAATGACATAAACATAGTTTTGAGTTGCGTAAGAACTTTAATTAGACTTCTGGGAAGATTTGAGGAAATAAAGCACTATCAAAATGGCTATAATTAGCTGCATGCTGTGGTTCACACTTGCAATCTAAGCTATTTGAAAGCAGAGGATTCATGTTTGAGGTCAGTGGGACAAAAAGTTAACAAGATCCCATCGCAATAAATTAAATGTTTAAGGTTTATATCTTTAATCCCATCTATGAACCAAGCAGGTTGAGGCTCTGAAGCTGGCCCCAGCCAAAGCATGAGACCCTATCTGAAAAATGACTAAAACCACACATAGTCGGGAGGCCTGACTTCAAACCTCAGCACTGCTGTGAGGCAAAATACTCTAATGATTCTTTGAAAAGAAAACTAATTTTGCTATATCATTTTTAGATGAAGCAACATACAATCTTAGAAACTGGGGGAACATAGAAGTGTGTTACCAAAGTCGATGTGCGTGTATAGATTGTTCAAGGAGTCTTCAGTATAACAAAGACTCAATTTCTTTACTTCAACTCAGATGCTATAGATGAATTATTTTTAATTATGCAAAATATACTGGAGTTAATTAAAGGTTCACATTAACTGTTGTGGAGGAGGTCTTTGATATTCATATAAAATACTGATATGTCCTTAAAAATTTCACTGCTGATAACAAATCACCATATATTCTACAAATTGTTTTGTTTCAAGAATGTTAGTTTTTTTGCTTTCTTCTATTTAAAACAAAATTTTAGTTGCTGGGAATATGGCCTAGTGGCAAGAGTGCTTGCCTCATATACATGAAGCCCTGGGTTCGATTCCCTAGCACCACATATATAGAAAACGGCCTAAAATGGCGCTGTGGCGCAAGTGGCAGAGTGCTAGCCTTGAGAAAAAAGAAGCCAGGCACAGTGCTCAGGCCCTGAGTCCAAGGCCCAGGACTGGCAAAAAAAAAAAAAAAGAAAAAAGAAAAAAATTAGTTGACTTTAGTAGTTATGCAAAGGCATTTTCTTTCGTGTGCTGTTAATAGGGCTTGAACTCAGGGCCTGGTGCTGTCTCTCACGTTTTTTTACTCTACCAACTGAGCCACAGCTCTATTTCTGGCTTTTGGGTGGTTAATTGGAGATAAGAGTTTCACGGACGTTCCTGCTCAAGCTGGCTTCAAACCATCATCTGCACACCTCAGCCTCCTGAGCTGCTGGGATTACACATGGGAGCCATTAGCACCTGGCTAAGAGGCTTCATTTTAATAAGTCCATTTATATGTTCTTGATCATAACAATTACTCCTTTACCATTCCTCCTTCTCAACACTCCCCAACTCAAGCCAGTCTCGTCATGTTGCCTTTTTAAAGTGTTCATACCTGTATATATTTTCTCCATATTCACTTTTTTCCCTCTTCGCCGTTTGTCTTCCCCTTCACACTAATGAGAAGAAGGATTTCCGCTTCCTACAGAGGGGTCATGCTAGTCTATTTTTCCAATGTTAGTGCATATGCTGCAGAAGCCAGCACACTAACGAGGTCTAATATTTCTATCTCTCTACATGAATATAACATCCTGTTAAAATAAGAAAACCTATTAGGCTAAATTAGGTCGTCTTTATCCTAAAGAATACAACAATCTCTAAAATGTCAATTCATTTATTCTTTAGTTATCCTTATTTCTTGAAATGATTTGAAGAGTACAGTAATAATAAGCCAGGTGCCAGTGGTTTACACCTGTAATCCTAGCTACTCAGCAGCCTGAGACCTGAAGATGATAGTTGGAAGGTAGCCTGGGCAGGAAAGTCTGTGAGACTCTAACCACTGAAAGGCCAGAAGTGATAGGGAGAATGCATCAAAATCCAACATATATCCTACAAAATTAAGAAGAATGAGGGATAGGGGAGGGAGGGGTGAGAATGTGGAAAGGGGTGACATTGATCAAGATATATAGCATTCATAAATCATTTTTAATTTCTTTGTACAACTACTTAAAGACAATTTAAAAACACAAATACCAGGGCAGGGGTGGGTGAAAGAGAGTAGGACAGAGGAATGGAGATGGGTCTGAGCACTGTCCCTGGCTTCTCTTTGCTCAAGGCTAGCACTCTGCCACTTGAGCCGCAGCGCCACTTCTGGCCATTTCCTGTATATGTGGTGCTGGGGAATTGAACCCAGGGCTTCATGTATAGGAGGCAAGCTCTCTTGCCACTAGGCCATATCCCCAGCCCCGAGAAAAAATTTTTTGTTGCTAATCATAAAACACTTTTCATTCTAGTGTGTTAACCTGTTCTCAAAATTAGCAACAAACCATAAAACATGGCCACATTATTTTTAAGTAACTTAAAATAACCATAAGTAGACACATGCACCCACTCTTTCTTTTTCCTAGGACTACAGAGTTAACATCTTCTTGAGACAAAAATGGAATGACCCCAGGCTGAAGCTCCCTAGTGATTTCAGAGGCTCCGACGCGCTGACCGTTGATCCCACCATGTACAAGTGCTTATGGAAACCCGATTTATTCTTTGCAAATGAAAAAAGTGCCAATTTTCATGATGTAACCCAGGAAAATATCCTTCTCTTTATTTTTCGGGATGGAGATGTCCTTGTCAGCATGAGGTGGGATTTGATATTTCCAGTGTCTACATTTCTAGTTCTTTTCAAATGAGCAGATCACAGAGCTGTGTGGACAGCATTTCTAATCTCCCTGTTCCTGCTTTCAGGCTGTCCATCACTCTTTCGTGCCCTCTGGACTTGACTTTGTTCCCCATGGATACACAGCGTTGTAAGATGCAACTGGAGAGCTGTATGTAAATGACTCTATAGTGGTTGTGGGAACACAATGCTTATGTCTAGATAAGATAGTCTATTAATATTTTACTTAACTATGACACAAAACCTAAAACTTTTTATCATAAATAGTCATTAGAGCCACTCAATCACTTCAGAGAATTCTAATTATTCTTTTACTTTATCAAGCCATGCTGAGATAGGCAAATCCTTTCTAGTCTGCATTTAGTTCATGAACTATATGATTGCTTATTTTGAGTTATCTATTGGTTTTTAAAATTATGCTGAATTATACTATACTTTTAACAACGTTTATTGTTTTCTAACTAAAGTACAAGATTTGTATATATATTTAATGCTGTATGTTTTACAGGCACCAATGTGTACTTTTTATTTAAGAAATGTGTGTTTACTACAGGCACATTTACTAGATGTAATGAAATATCGTTATCATTATCATTATTTGGTTCTGGTCCTGAGCCTGGGGACTGTCCTTGAGCTATGTTGTGCTCAAAGCTAGCTCTCTACCACTTGGCCCACAGCTCCACTTCTGACTTTCTAAATAGTTTATTGGAACTAAGGGATTCACAGACTTTCCTGCCCAGTTTGGCTTTGAATCACTGTCCTCTGATGTCAGCCTCCTGAGAAGTGTGGATTACAGGCATAATAAACCACTGCTGTCTGGCTGTGATAATATTTTTTAAGAACAGATTATCTAGATGACCCAGTAGTAGACTCATAGGCATAGTACCTAAGGCCAGAACCTATGATGCAGGAGACTGAATGGTGGTATCATGATTCCCATATGAAGAATGTCTTTGTATTGCTCACTGTGCTTCCTAAAAGAAACGGTGCAGTAATTTCCTCACAATACAAGATGCTTTAATTCCTCTAAGAAGTCCTAGATCACATAACGCATGATTGTAAACATATACTTTCAGAAAAGGTGTACTACAAGTTTTACTGATAGGTGTTAAGAATTCTGACAGAGAGAGGTAAATTATGTATTGATAGAATGCTCTAAGAATTTAACATTCAGTAGACACTGATACTTAAACTTATTCTGTCTTTAAGGTGATTATTTGTAACTCGAGATAATATTCTTATGAGTAGCATGAATTTTACTTCTGAAAATATTAAATTAAAATGTCATATAACAATGCTCTATTTTCTTAAGACAATTAATAACAAGTATTAATAACTAATTTTATATCTAATATTTTTATTTACTTATTTTTGTTTATAGTTGGTTATACAACTGATGATTTACGATTTATCTGGCAGTCCGGAGATCCTGTTCAGTTAGAAAAAATTGCCTTGCCTCAATTTGATATCAAAAAGGAGGATATTGAATATGGCAACTGTACTAAGTACTACAAAGGAACTGGTAAGTGATTTCTTTTAATCAAACAAAACTGGGATATATTCTGAAGATGCATTTAAATATTCATATAAGCTAAGAGGAATGATTGGAAGCTTGGTAAAGTTTCCTCTAACCCTATTATCCTCAAAATTGTATGTTAAATCTTTCAAAGAATTACATTCACGGAGCCATTTTGATACTTTAATTACAAGATAGATGTGATTTTCTGTATCTAAGTCTACTAGTGAGAGGTTTTTAATTTTTAATCCTTGCCATGCAAACTCCCCCAAGCAGTGGTTTCTCAGATGTAACCAATAAATTCTGCTTCTAGGAAAATTTTATTCCAGGCTAAACATTTTGGATATGAACCATGTAATCCATCTGTGTTTATTTATTGTCTTTGTAAACAGTGTGGGGCCCATTTTGTCAGCTATACAAAGTATTGATCTTCATGCTCTGCTGAAATCAATGAGAGTGTGAGATAACTGGACGCCAGTGACTATTGCCCTTGCGGTTTTTTTTTTTTTTTTTTTTTTTTTTTTTGGCCAGTCCTGGGCCTTGGACTCAGGGCCTGAGCACTGTCCCTGGCTTCTTCCTGCTCAAGGCTAGCACTCTGCCACTTGAGCCACAGCGCCGCTTCTGGCCGTTTTCTGTATATGCGGTGCTGGGGAATCGAACCTAGGGCCTCGTGTATTCGAGGCAGGCACTCTTGCCACTAGGCTATATCCCCAGCCCCCCTTGCGGTATTTTGACCAGCTCCTAGAACAGCTGATCATGAAAAGCATAAGAGACTAATCTCCTTCATTACATTGCCTTGTGTTTTGCAGGAAATACAGTATTCACTGCTATCATAATATGATTACTGTTTAACCTAGAATATGTATGAGTGTTTATTAGTCATTGAGGATGTTAGATGTTGTTTATAGTGTTATTTAATAGTAAAGTAATCAGTTTGTCTCTTCAGTTGCCACTCAATAGTAAGTCTATATCAAGAATGAAATCATGAGTAAAGAAGTTACCTTTATGACAATGTTTATATTGATTTGCAATACTGTAACTTCTTATTATGTAGTATAAAGGCTATATCATTACATTATTGAGTACAATTTATACTTGTATTTATGCAACATTGCAAGCACTAGGGAACTTATGTTAGTATTTGTTGTTGACTTTCAAATGCATTGACAGATTATATGACAATTTATATAAGCAATCCTTCCTCTTATAGAGTTTATATTCACCAGGACAAGAGAAATAGCAATCAACTAACTATGCTATTAAATAATTGTCAAGTTTTAATACAGGACCTGGTAACTCATATCTGTAATTCTGCTTATTCAAGAAGCTCAGACCAAGAGGAACAGGGTTCAAGGCCAGCTCAGGTCAAAACATCTCCCAGATTCCATTTCCAATTAAGTAGTAAAATGCCAGACTGGAGATTTGGCTTAAGTCAAACAGTGCCAGCCATGAGCAAGCCAGCCAAGTAACTGCAAGTGGGGATTATACTTGTTAGGGACTTACATCTTCTGGAAGATTTTGTGGGGTTTTTTCCCCACAGGAATACATAGTTAAGTAGATGGTTTGTTGAATTCTTGTTTACAAAGACAATAAATCCTCTGATTTAAATATTTCATTATTTCTTCTCTGACACATTAGGTTAATTAAGCAAGGTCACTTGAGAAAGGTGATACTGTTTTTAAGTGAATTACTAGAATACTGAACTTGACAGTGTCACGCCACCTGTGGGGTCCTGTTATAGTCTGAAAATACTTATCCTTATCCAGATCATGAATTTAACATTTCAAAGTGAATACAGGCTATGCTGTTTGGGGAATCTTTTTGCCTATACTGGAGCTTGAACTCAAGGTCTGCCCTCTCAGCATTTTCACTAACGGCTGCAAGTCCACTGCTCCAGCCATGTGTCCATGTCCAGCTTTTTGCTGACTAATTGGAAGTAAGAGTCTTGTTGTTTTGCCTGCCTTGTT
Source organism: Perognathus longimembris pacificus (assembly GCF_023159225.1). Lineage (NCBI taxonomy): Eukaryota > Metazoa > Chordata > Mammalia > Rodentia > Heteromyidae > Perognathus > Perognathus longimembris. The sequence continues at coordinate 13,938,546 of NC_063176.1, read as the reverse complement.
TGGTTTCAAACTGGTTTCTTCACATTTAAGCACCTTGCTCTTTACAGATCCACATTCTAATAAAATAAATAAGTAAACAAACTATATATATTTTAGTTCTTAGGAAGAAATTAAAGGGTGTGCCATAGTAGAAAGAACTTTAATGATGGCTCAAGAATTATAAGAGAAAAAAAATTGTATGGCATTTTTGATTCATAATAAATAAGCCACCTCAAAATCTCATTAGCTACAGAAAAGAGTGTGCTAGAGAAAGAGAGAGAGAGAGAGAAACTCTAACAATTATAATTCTCAGTGCTTCCTATTTTGGGTTTTATTAACATTGATATAAACCATTATCTGACTATAAGTAAAATGTGCTTATATTTGGATAATATTTAGAACCTAATTTAAAATGTATCATTGAAAGTGTGTAGAAAATTAAGTAAGATCGTTAGTAGATACTTATAATAGAGCAATATATATGTAAAATACTAATATGTAATCTGTATAGAAGTAATGACTCAGTTAACTTTACAATTACAGCTTTCTAGTAGCTAAAAATCAAAGGTGGGGGTGAAATATGGGAAGAAAGTACACAAAAAAGACTGAAATTAGAATCCTGAGTGAATAATGAAATAAAATCTCACAGGAAATAGAAAGTAAATTGAATTTTCCCAGCAAACATTTATGTCAATTAGCTGCCCACCTGCCTCTCATAAATGTAACAGTACTAGGGAAAGATCAAAAAAGATCAAATGTTTCTCATAAAAGTTTATGGAGCAAATCACCATAATATAGAACATATTTTCATGATGAATACATCCATGTCTCCTGAAACTCCCCAAGTGGTACCTGGGAAAAAGGAATATGGTGGAAACTTGTTATACAGCATAGGAGGGATGTCACCTAGGCTGTTGTTTCAATATGGTGGAGTGGAATGGAAAATGTTAAAGCATGCTACTTTACAGTAAATTGATAGGATCTTTGTCACAACTGAAACAACACTGAAAAAATATATATGTGTGTACATATATAAATATAAATATGTATATATGAACACAAATGTATCCCTCTCCAGTTCACATTCAGTAGGTATGTAAGCATTAGGTATATATAAAATATACATGAAAAGTGATACTCTTATAAAGCAAGATGACTGGGAGTCACATTTTAAGAAATACGGTGATCCTTAATTGAAGCATATTGAAGATTATGTTTCTGAATATTGCAGGTGATGGTTAGTTTGAAGCATATGGTCTTGTTTTGGGGCATCAAGAGAATAGAGAAAAGTTTTTTTATTGTTTTGTTTTTCTATCTTGCAAAATCTATGAAAGATTTGATATATTACCTAGTTTTCATGAAATTAAAATTTAATCAAAAGTCATTTCTCTTTGTTTTTGATACAATATGAATGCATTAGGCATAATTAGGATTTACTTCTGTTCCAATCAACTAATTATTTTTGTGTGCTTTTAGCTTTATTTGCTTTCTACTTTCTCAGAGGCAGCAATAGTTATAATGCAACCTGGGAAAAGGAGAGTTTTCCCATCTAGCTTTCCTGGTATCAGGATACAAGTAGCCTTTCTTTTAGCTAACATTTGTTAAGGGCCTATTGAGTACAAATGCTGCTGTAATAAATAAATATGAAGGTGATTTCCATGCCACACTTATAGATATTTTTTCTAATTACAAACACTAAGCAAATACTCCTCTTTATTATTATAAGAAAGTAGCTTTATCTTTTCTGGCATAACTGCTTTGTTTACTTTCTGCTTATTTCTTTGTTGCATTTAAAAAAATAATTATACACAGTTTAAACTAAAAACAATTGAAGCTATTTTAACTTTAGGATATATATGTGCATATATATAATTTTACTGTTGTTAAATGGTAAATGCTATTCTTATGTCTAGTTTAATGCTTAGTTAAAATAATCTAGAACATCTGGAAGTAACTCTTGTGTAAGGTGCATAGCTCCTAGGATATCCTTATTGCTTGTTTACTTTCTTAGGGCAGCAAAGGCTCTCACAAGGCTGCCAGTGATTCATGATTTGGGAGCCACTCGATATCATAAGAGTTGCAATGAAGTTTCTGCATCTGTCTCAGCTTGTGGAAATCCAAGTTCTTTCCTCCACTAGCGAACATCAGAGGCCAGGTGTGCAGGAGTGAAGTCTGAGCAAGAATATGCCGAGTTAACACATTGCACTCTTGTGTACATCAACTGATAGTGCCAACCCTGGCCTTTGCTAATGTTTCCTTCCAATACTCCCTGAGGTTTCTTTTAGATTAAACTATATGGGGAAGATGTTGTAGACTGTACCCTCACAAGAAATTTCACATGTGACTGAAAGTGTATTGTGTATTCAAAGACTTCTCTTTTAGATTTGCTCTGTTTTCATTCCTTGCTCCCTGTGTGATTCTCATAAAGCATTTGGCCTAGAGGACACAGTCTGGTCAGAGGATGGCTTAGTTTTGAATTCTCTGCACAGACAGCACAGCCTGTGGGGGCTCAGTATGTGTGATTTATTTTTCAATTGTAAAGACATTACAAACAATCAGGTGGAGAAAGTTCTAGAATATCACACTTTTGGAGCACATCAATTATGTACACTTAAATAAAAAGAAACTCTTTAGTGGTGTTGACATGTTGAAGCTCCTGGTAGGAATACCTTATGGTTTCCAAATATAGGAATGACTTCGGCAGTTGAACGTGTCTCAGAATTCACTCCTATACTCTGTGTGTTTCTACAAGGCTACTACACATGCGTAGAGGTCATCTTCACCCTGAGAAGACAGGTCGGCTTCTACATGATGGGTGTCTATGCCCCAACTTTGCTGATCGTGGTTCTGTCCTGGCTGTCCTTCTGGATCAATCCAGATGCCAGTGCTGCCAGAGTGCCCCTGGGTAAGAGTGTCTCTACCTTTCTTTCACCTCTTGAAACCCAAAATCCAAAAACATCTTCAGTCACAGTGGAAAATCCCATCACTGGCCTTATATAACAAGTCACAGTCCAAAGGTGTAAAAGATGTGTACAACATCCATCAGGCCATACCATATGAAATAGAAATAAATTTTGGATTTAGTCTTTAGTTCCTTCTCTAGGTTATATAATAATATACATATAATATGCATGCAAAAATTCTGCAATCAGGAATGCTTCTGATCATCAGCATTTCAGATAAGGGGTATTCTAGCTGAATCTTTACACAACGGAAAATGTGATCTGGTATTCTGAAATAACAAGTTTTGGAGTTGATGGTAGGCTATCATTTGGAGGTGGTGCTTCCTTCAATACTTTATTCTACACTGGATTTTCCCAGTGTTTATAAGCTTAATTATTCAGCCAAGTTTGTCTTTTCATTTTCATGTATTCAGGGTATTGCCCACAGTTAATCACTTATACTTTTTCTATCATTAAATAACTATCATTAAGTAAAATCACTGAAACGGATTAATGAAGTCTAAAAGCTCTAATAGTACCACCTTCCTGTGGTTGTACCTACAGTATCTCTGTAATCTTATCTGAGTATATTGGAAACCGTGTATACTGGTTTGGGAACTAGGAAATTGAAAGCGAATACCAAAATTGAGAGACACCGGGTAAAAAAAGACAAACAACTACAAAAGCAATACTTGCAAAACTGTTTGGTGTAAGTGAACTGAACACCTCGGGGGGGGGGGGGGAAAGGGTAAGGGGGAGGTGGGAGGGGGTATGAGGGACAAGGTAACGAACAGTACAAGAAATGTATCCAATGCCTAACGTATGAAACTGTAACCTCTCTGTACATCAGTTTGATAATAAAAATTTGAAAAAAAAAAGCAAATAACTATTAGGATAGAAATCTTTCTAGTGTTTTATGCCTCCAATACTCAGAAGGAAGGTAGTCATACATATTTCCACCAGTGGTAGTGTTCACTTGAGAAGATATGTATCATAGAGCTTAGGTAGATATTTGTCAGACATTTGTGTAAGCTTAACTCTGCAATATGTACATAATAATGAAGCCATACAACAATGAACGTCTCATTAACAAATCCATTAATAAGTCACATGACTAGAGTTACAACATTTACTTTTTAAAACATTATTTTATAATCATTTGAGGGTTGGTTAATTCTCTTTTTTTTTCTTTAAAGAAAAAGAATTTTTTTTAAAAAAAGAAAAAGAATTTAGTTTTATTACCATTCATTCTGCGATGTGAGCTATAGAATTTTGTAGATGTTCTTTATTATTTAGGGACTTCCCATTCATTCCTATTTTGCTGAAAGCTTCATATGAATGGACGTTGATTTTTTAAATTTATTTTTATTGTCAAAGTGGTACAACTTGGGAAGGAGAATTGGGGAGGGGAGGGAAAGTGGGAGAAAAATGAGCGAGGGGGTAACAAGGTTGTTGCTTTTTCTAATGACACTTCTCACTTTTATGTTTGTAACTTTCTGTGAAGCACAAGTAACTAGTCTTAAGATTATGTCTGTATGGAATTCAAAAGTCTTTGCTCAGGCTGCAGATGGAGCTGTGTTAGAGCACTTGCCTAGCCTTTGTGAAGCCTTGGGTTTGCTTTCTCAGCCCCTGGTGGTGTGTGTGTGTGTGTGTGTGTGTGTGTGTGTGTCTGTCTGTCTGTCTGTCTGTCTGTGTGTGTGTCTGTCTATCTGTCTGTGTATGTGTCTGTGTGTCTGTGTATCTTTACTTGGCTTAAGCGGGAGCCCTTCCTGTGCATACAGTGCGTGAATGTCAAAGATGTTGCAGCACTACATCATCACTGCTTTGGAGTGGTTTAAATGTCTGTTTCACTGTGTACTTCCTGCATGTCCTCTGGCCTCGTATGGGACACATTAACCTCTCAGTGTTTGGTTGCTAAATTGCATTTAATTCTTCTACCAGAAAGGCCTGTGCACCTCTTACTCCTGACCTATTGGAGGAATTAAATGAAATGCAGGCTATGAAAAGTAAGAAACCAGGAAAGTAGCAGTGAAAAGGATATAAGATAAAGTTGGTGGTACTGGGAGTTGGATGTCATACGCCTATAATTCTAATACTCCAGAGGGTAAGACAGGAGAATCAAAAGTTCAAGACAGCCTAAACTGGGCTGGGGATATAGCCTAGTGGCAAGAGTGCCTGCCTCGGATACATGAGGCCCTAGGTTCGATTCCCCAGCACCACATATACAGAAAATGGCCAGAAGCGGCGCTGTGGCTCAAGTGGCAGAGTGCTAGCCTTGAGTGGGAAGAAGCCAGGGACAGTGCTCAGGCCCTGAGTCCAAGGCCCAGGACTGGCCAAAAAAAAAACAAACAAAAAAAAAAAAAAAGACAGCCTAAACTATAGAGCAAGACCCTGTCTCAAAACAAAAGAGAGACAGAGAGGGAGATAGGGGAGAGAGAGAGAAAGAGAGAGAGAAAAAAATCCCATTATCTGTTATGAAAACCATGAGGGGGAGGAGAGAGTCCAGAAAAATACTGAAATATGTTGATTTATACTTGATAAGAACCATCAAGACCAAGTGGATGATCAAATGCATGGAAAATTTTCTCCTACAGGATATGTATCTATAATGAAGATACTGAAAAATGACTAATTACTTCCTTGAGGTGACAAATATTACCTATATAATACACTGTATTGGCAATAATCCAAAAAAATTATACTTGAATTCCTTGGCTTGTCAAAAATATGTATTTCTCCCAACTAATTATTTTTCTATTAAAAATATCTCATGATGGGCCAGGCGCTGGTGGCTCATGCCTGTAATCCTAGCTATTGACAGTGCTGAGACCCTCGAGGTTCAAAGCCAGCCCAGGCGGAAGAGTCTGCCTGCAACTCCTATCTCCAGTTAACCAATAAAAAAACAAAAGTGGAGCTGTGGCTCAAAGTTATATAGGCACTAGCCTTGAGCAAAAAAGCTCAGGGACAGAGCCTAGGCCCTGAGTTCAAGCCCCATGACTGATTAAAAACAACAACAACAAAAGTCTCATGATGGTACAGTGTTGTAAATCCAAAAGTCACTCTCCTGTCACCTTAGAAGGTTTTTCTCTGAAAAGGCTCACAGAAAAAAATCTGATAAACAGTCTCTGGCTGATATGTTAATCCAGGAGATCTGTCATACAAGGTGCAAATTTTCTGACTTTTAATTTCAGCTCTATACTTACTATTATATTTCTATCAGCAGATCTACCTCTTTAAATATAACTTTTCCTCTCAGGAGGCTGAGATCTGATGATTGCAATTCAAAGCCAACCCAGGCAGGAAAATCCATGATCCTTATCTCCAGTTAACTACCACAGAAATAGAACTGTGGCTCAAAGTGGTAGACTGCTAGCATTGAGCTGAGGGATAGCATTCAGGCCCTGAGTTTAAGCCCTACTGCGTGTGTGTGTGTGTGTGTGTGTGTGTATGTACATACATATCCCTACTATAATATATAATATAACTATATTCCTACTATAATATATTATATAATTATATATAATTGAATATATATATATATATTTCAGTTCAGTTCCTGAATTTTAGTGCAGGGATGATGAAAAATATGGAGTGTGTAAAGTTTAAGAAAATGGAATCACAGAGACAGGAGGACATAATTCGAAGTTAGTCCTTCCAAAACTTTACTGAGACTCCAACTCCAAAACATGCCGGATCTGGAAATGCAGGCCTATAATCTCAGGGAGGCATAGGTGGGATAATTACTCTGAAGCAGGAGGCCCTGAGTGTAAAACTCCAGTACCACCAAAATAGAGAAGGAAGAAGAGAAAGAGGAGGAGGAGGGGGAGGAGGGGGGAAGAGCAGGAGCAGGAGCAGGAGGAAGAGGAAGAGGAGGAGAATGAGTTGGAATGAAGGATGACTTCAAAATTCTTTTTACAGATGAAAACATGGGAAGATACCATCACCCTTAATGTGAGTTGGGAAAGTCTACAAAAAACGACTGAGAAGATTAAGAAAACTACCATGAATCCCATATTATGTACACAGGACTTAAAAATATACTACATTTATATAGTGCTTTATAATTTACAAGCATGTTAACATGTTTTTATTCATTCAGAAAACATTTATTTGGGACTACCTGCTAGGTGCTAATCAAGATGGTGGAGTACAGTTGAGAAAATAATTAGCTAATAGTTAATAAAATAGGTTTTAAAAATCCTCCTTACCTTTTTAAAAATAGGTATAGAAGGTAACAGGTAAGATAGTGGAAAAGTCTCAGGAGAGGGGATCTCGGATGCAGAAATGGCAGAGTGAAGCAGAAGCCAGGCTAGTTGGGAGAGGGGTGTGGCTGGGACAGGAAGCCTCAGGGAATGGTTCTGAGGCAGGAGCTCTTGCCTGGGATCCTCAGCAAGGAGCTTAGCATGGCCCGTGGAGCCAGCCGGTGGGCACAAGTTGGAGTTAAGACTGTACCAAGTGACCTGATGCAGAAGATGAGACCCCAAAAGGCTTTAAAGTGTGAGCAGCCACCAAATTGGGCCACGTTTAATTGTAATCCTTGTGTACTTGTTGAAAACAAGCTGCAGGGCAAAGAAGGAAGAAAGGGGCTTGGGGCAGTAATCCAGGTAAATAATGATGTGATGCACTAGGGCAGGTGACAACTAAGGTTGTGATGACCACTATGTCTAGGTGTGTGGGAAAAAAGAGTCAAACTAACTTAAAGGTTTCTTGAGATTTTTTGCTTAAAAGCTGAAAGATAATATTAACCACTTGTGGAGGTGGGGAAAGCTACAAGCACAGTGCCTGTGGGCTCAAGCGCAGACCTGTCGTTTCCTTCCCTACAATTAGCACTTCAGATGGCTGCGAGGTGGAGGTATCCCCTGGTCTTCTGCTCCTGGGAGATGCGAGAGCTTGAACAAGTGTTTTCAATTTGCCAGCAGGCAGGTGGTTTTCCAGGTGATGGGACTGAGTGAAGTCACAGAGAATGAAGGTAGAGAGGGAAGAAGAGGGTGGAGGAACATGGTGATGGGGTGTGTGAAGGTTGTAGATCAAGTAACCTTAGAGCTCAGCGTTGCCAGTGGATTAAACAAGATGCATACATCTTCCCTGGTTTGAGGAGAGTACAGAGGACAGTCTCTTTGGAAGAGCCTGAAGAGCGCAGGAGACAGGCGCCAAGGCAGCCTGAAAACAAATTATTTGTGATTGATCAAACAAAGAGGGAAAAATAATGGGAATAAGAATGTTTTCACTTGATACATACAATTTGTACATGTTTATGAGTAACAAGTATTTTCATTTCACTTGTCTACACATTAAGGTAGACAAAATAAAAGAATGCTTTTTAGTGGTGAATGAAGGAAAAAAATGAAGAGAAAGTGTGAGGAAACCAGGATGAGATGCTGGAAACACAAGGAGTCGGGTCTGGCAATGTCCTGTTGAAGCCCATGGAGTTGGTGCGGCAGGTTGTGGCTGTTTAATTGTGTGTCCAGATTTCAGACTTTGTAAGGCTAAGTTAGGGTAGGAACAGAAGCTGGCCATCTCAAGCGACATCAGTGTTGCCAGTTTAGCCACTCATTTCTAAGTGATGTTCCCCAGTAGACTGTATCACGCTTTGTCCTCCCACTCAACAAGCCATGGACATTTGAGTTGTTTCTAGTTTGGGATTATGACCAGTTGTACTGTTGATTGTTTTCTAGAAGCCTCTGGGCTTTCATTTCTCCTGGATGAATACGTGATCATGAAATTTGGGGGTTTCCTCGTGACACTAGTCTCCCATCCTCACAACGCTTAATTTTCTTGCCTTACTACAGAGCCTACTAGAGACTACCATAGCCTCCGGTGCAATTATTAATAGAATGACGGAATGATGCCTGATTCTGAATCTAGAAAGACTTGAACCACACACTATTGATTTGATACATTTAGGTTACTTTGAGGGTGGGTGGGAATTTTCTTTCTGTGATGCCTTAATAAGGTAGTTCACTGCAGGCTTTTCTTATGTATTCCTCCTTGGTTTTCACAATGAATAGTTGATCTTTTAATTAGCGTTCCTGTAGTAGTGACCTTCGATTGATGATGAAGCATACCCCAACTGATTTCTGGATGCTCTGAGATGCAATGCTTAGCACAGGTACCTTCATAATATTCTGTTTACCTTTTTTTTTTTTTTTTTTTTTTTTTGCCAGTCCTGGGCCTTGGACTCAGGGCCTGAGCACTGTCCCTGGCTTCTTTTTGCTCAAGGCTAGCACTCCGCCATTTGAGCCACAGCGCTGCTTCTGGCCGTTTTCTGTATATGTGGTGCTGGGGAATCGAACCTAGGGCCTCGTGTATCCGAGGCAGGCACTCTTGCCACTAGGCTATATCCCCAGCCCCTCTGTTTACCTTTTAATGTCTTACTACAGCAATGCTCAGCTTTCATTCCCAATACTGCAAAATGACCAATTTTCTTTTATCTTAATTACTCTAGCTAAGCTGATTAATTCTATTGATAGTTTCAACACTCTAACTTTGATTTCATTAATTTTCTGTTTGCTTTCTTTTTCATTGATTGTTCACTCATATTTATTTTCTTTCTACTTGCTTTGATATAATTGATCTCCCAAATTAATATAATTTTTAGTATTCTCTATCAATTGTGATATAAAATCCATTATAACGCTTTTAAAACCTTCTGGCCTCTGTTCTCTATAATAAATTCCCTAATATGTTACGATAAATATTCAAGCCTACCAATTTTAGTTTTATTGGTAAGCTGAAAATACAACTATTCATGATAACATATACAAGATCCAATATATTGGGCTGGGGATATGGCCTAGTGGCAAGAGTGCTCGCCTTGTATACATGAAGCCCTGGGTTTGATTCCCCAGCACCACATATATAGAAAACGGCCAGAAGTGGTGCTGTGGCTCAAGTGGCAGAGTCCTAGCCTTGAGCAAAAAGAAGCCAGGGACAGTGCTCAGGCCCTGAGTCCAAGGCCCAGGACTGGCCAAAAAAAAAAAAAAAAAAAGATCCAATAGATTTACACAAAACCAAACTAACTAAAGGAGGGTGTATTTCAGGGAGGAATCCAAAGGCCAATGCCTCTGAACATCTGAAGTTGTGCTTATCAAAACAAACACCAGGAAGTGGAAACATGTTTTCAGCAAAGGTTGTGGGGGGGGGGCACAGGAATAGAGGGAGGGCCAACAAATGCAGTCATTATATTCAATGTATAATATATATAAAATGAACTATTTATCTTGAGTGTAGATATGGGAGGGGGAAAACGGAGGAGAATGAAGGAGAGGGGGAAGGGAGGGAGGGAAGGAGGGAGGGTGAGAAGGGAGGAGGAGGGAAAAGAAAAAGGGAAAAGTATTATAGGAACAGAGCCAAAGCCATCTTTGTAGTCTATCTCAAGGAATTAAGTAAGACTTGATTTTGACTGATAGATTGATTCATGAAATTTGAAAAATAATAGAAAAATTAACTCAGAAGTAAAGATCTATGGGTATCATGGAATTTTGTCTTCCTTTCCAGTTCCAGGTTAGGAAATCTTGAGATTTATCATATTAGCCGGAGTGAGTTTGGCAACACTGGGCTAGAACTCAGAATCTAGTCAGATTCTCTATCTCTTGAGTCATGCTCCCAGTATGTTTGTTTTAGTTATTTTGGGGGGTTAAGGTCTTGCTTTATTTCCTAGGCTACCCTGGACTGTGCCTGTCAGGTAGCTGAGAACACACACACCAGCATATCTCGCCTTTCCAGTGAGATAGTTTCTCTCTAACTTCCTGCCCTGTTGATCCTTGAACTGCAGTTCTCCTAATCTCAGACTCCTGAATAGGTCAGACTGCAGATGTGAGCCACTGCCCCTGCAAACTTTTAAAATATACTTATATTAATCTATTGCTAGTTCATCCTCAGGGCTGAGGATGATAGTAACTTAAATGCTTGCCAAATCTTTATATACCTAATATTGATTCCACTTGTGATAAGATTACATTTTTCTGAAATTCTTTTTATTAGTAACCTTAGTCTCTTAAGTAATTTTCCTTAAAACTATACATCTGTCAGAAGCTATTGAAATATTATAATTAAAAAATATTATCTTTAGTGTTTTATCTGGTTACTACCAGTGTGATGTCTACCATAACAAATGAAAGAAAAAGTAAACCTACTCAGGAAGCCCTTAATTATTAGAATACTATATTCAGTAATTCTGAGAGATATTCAGATTTAGGCAGAGAAAACTACAGATCCCAGTAAGTGAGAGGGACTCATGAAGCCAAGTTAAACTTTTTACCTTCTTGACTTAAGGTGAGTCTCCTCTGACCCTGCCCAAGGCTCCCAGTGTGTTCGGGGTAGCCAGTGCCAAAAGGTCATGTCTCCTCATGCCCCTCCTGAAACTGTGAAAGAAGAGGGAAAGAGAGAAAGCATAGTGGGAGGGAGAGAAGAAGGGAGGGAGAAGAGGAAGGGAGGAGGGTAGCAAATGGGAAGAACGGAAAACATTGCATTATTACAGTTATTTGGTGTTTTATTATTTTACCCTTAATTATCTTACCTAAATTGATGTGTATCATGTTTGCTTTCCATATATAGTTAATATTTTTTAGAAAAGAATTTTATCCCTTTCTTTGAATCATTTAAATCATCTAGATTTTATTAGAAACAAGAAGGAATATTCTTGTTTTCTCTGCTGTGTTATTTATTGTGGAAAAAAATTGTCTCAGAACATTGCCTTGTAGGCTCTATTCTTGCTCTGTTTTGGTTGTCCATACAACTGAAATCTCCCTAAAACAAAGTAGAAAACTAATCAGAGAATAGGGAAGTAACACTCCCTCCTCAGAGATGCTGAGAGATACTTTTAGATATTTTTACCATTTAAACCTCATACATGTTGTGTTTTTAAGTTTTGCTCTTAATTTCTTCTTCTTTTTTTTAAATTATTGGTCATGGGGCTTGAACTCAGGGCCTGGATGTTATTCCTGAGTTCTTTTGCTCAAGGCACAGTTCCACTTCCAGATTTGTGGTGATTAATTGAAGGTAAGTGTCTCAGAGTTTCCTGCCTGGGTTAGCTTTGAGTCTTGATCCTTAGGTCTCAGCTTTCTGAGTGACTAGGATTATAGGTATGAGCCACCAGTGCCTGGCTCAATTTCTATTTCTTTTTAAATAGGGCACTGTGCGTAGCTCAAACTTTAATCTTAGCTACTCAGGAGGCTGAGATCTGAGGATCCTGATTCAAAACCAGCCCAGGCAGAAACATCTGAAAGACACTGATCTCCAACTAGCCAGAAAAAAAGCCCCAAGTGGAGGCCTAGCTCAAATAGAGCATGAGAGGCCTTGAGTAAAAAGGGGAGCATGAACCCTGAGATCAAGCCTCAGTATGGGCAATAAGTTTTTTTGTAATTCCTATTTATTTTAGAAATAAAGATTCTTTACGTGTATTATTATATTCCCGAATCACAGTCAATAATCCTTGCATAGATAGCCTGTTCCTATTACTGTATTTCTTGTAGTCTCTGAGTTTGGCAGGAAAGGAGTGAATCGCTTGGGGTCCAGGTAAAGTGACTAGAAAGGACTCTGCTGAAGAACAACACGGCTCAAGTCTCCAGGCTCAAAGCAGCTCTGCTTCTTTGTCTGCCTCCAGGCATCTTCTCCGTGCTCAGCTTGGCCTCCGAGTGCACCACGCTGGCTGCGGAGCTTCCCAAAGTGTCCTACGTCAAGGCTCTCGACGTGTGGCTCATCGCCTGCCTTCTCTTCGGCTTTGCCTCCCTGGTGGAGTATGCCGTGGTCCAAGTGATGCTGAACAACCCCAAAAGAGTGGAGGCCGAAAAGGCCAGGATCGCTAAGGCGGAGCAGGCCGAGGGGAAGGGTGGAAATGCGGTGAAGAAGAACACTGTCAATGGCACGGGGACGCCCGTCCACATCAGCACCTTGCAGGTGAGAAGGGTTCTCCTTCTTAAGTCGTGACGCTCATTTTCTGTGCCTCACAACCAAGCCTTCTGCAAATCATTAGCCACGGTGTTAAGGGTCATGTAGCTTTTTTAATGCCAAATACTCCTCAGGAAGCACAGGGGAAAACACTTTTCATTGGGTAGAACTACCCTAATTTCCAGAAGTCATGACTTCGATGTATCACTTATCCTCTTTTTCACTCAGCTTATCTATGTCATTTATTTGATTTAGTTTCTTAACGACAATGCATATTGATTGCTGCTTTTACTCTAGCACTCTCGTAGACTTTTTATTTTATTTTTGACGCTCATCCTGGGACTTGAACTCAAGGCCTGGGTGCTGTTCCTGAACTTTAGTGCTCAAGGCGAGCACTCTAGCACTGGAGCCGCAGCTCCATTTCCAGCTTTTTGTTTTGTTTTGTTTATTTGGAGATCAGAATCTCACTGACTTTTCTGTCCTATCTGATCTCTCACTTCTGTCCTCAAATCTCAGCCTTCTGAGTAGCTAGGATTACAAGCCTGAGTCCCCAGCACCTGGTATTAGGTTTTAATTCTTATATTTAGATCATTTAAATTTAGTATAGTTATTGGTACATGGAGGCTTTGATCTGATTTTTTTTTCTAATTTTGTTTGTTTGTTTTCTTTTTCCTAACTTTGAGGGAGCTTGAAGTTTGTTAGAATTCCAGTTTGAGCTCTGTGTGTTGTTTTAAGGACCTCTTCTCATATTAGTGCTTAAATGGTTCCTCTAGATATTGTTATGCGTATGTAATTATCATAGCCATCATCTATCACCATTTTACTAGTTTTGTGTAAGATGACAGTGCCTCCCATTGTTTCTTTTTATTTGCTTCTACTTATAATTGTCTTAAATATTTCTCCTACAAATATTTAGGATCACACTGGAGAGTGTTGTGGGTTTTATTTTCTTATCAAAAACAGTTTAGAAAATAAATCCTGATATTCCAAGGTTATGTTTCATTGTTTTACTTCTGTCTAAAGAATTCCTTTGTCGGGCTGGGAGAGTGGCCTAGTTGTAGAGTGCTTGCCTAGCATGCACAAAGTCCCAGGTTTGATTATTCAGTACCCCATACACAGAAAAAGCCAGAAGAGGTGCTGTGGCTCAAGTGGTAGAGTGTTAGCCTTGAGAACAAAAAAAAAAGCTCAAGGACAGTGACCAGGCCCTGAGTTCAAGCCCCAGGACTGCCCCCCCAATATATAAATATATATATAAATATTATATATATAATATTAAATATATAAATATATAAATATAAATATAAATAAATAAATAAATATATATATATATATATATATATTGGGGGGCAGTAAACTCTGGTACTAACTCTGTTTTCCTCCATCTGAGGAGGTTTGATTTGGTTTGATTTCTCCCTCATTCCTGGAAAATATTTTCCTTGGGTATAAGATTGTGGGATGGCAGTTCAAACACCTAACTTGTGCTTCTACCTTCTGGTCTCCTTGGCTTCTCAGGACAACTACACATTCTAAATGTCTGTTCCCTCTAAGAAGAGTGTCACTTATCTCTGAATTCTGACAAGATTGATCTCAAATTTTAAGTATTAGAAGTTTAATTTTAAGGAATCTTTGTGTGGATCTCTTTGGATTAGTTTTGTTAGAAATTTGTTCAACTAGTATGAAATGTAGATTTATATCTTGCTGTAAATATGGAAATTTGCACTTATTTTTTCTTTGAGTTCTTTCTCAGACTTGCTCTCTTTCTCTCTTCCCAAAACTCCTGGGGCTCTGTTCACTTTTCCTACTCAATTTTCTCTTTCTCACTAAGGTTGAGTATCACTTTCTGTTGTATCTCTCATTTGCCTGGTTGTTGCTTTGCAACACCATTTTCCTTTTGATCCCAAAACAAGTTTATAATTGAATTATTGTATTATTCAATTCTACTTTCCATCCGGGTGTGTGTGTGTGTGTGTGTGTGTGTGTGTGTATTTTGCTGGGAGTTTGCTTTTCTTTACAGAGACATTCTATATCTTGAAATTGGACTCAAAATTATGAGCCTCCAAATGAGTTTTTGTACATTAAATCCATAACTTGATAGAATTATAAGCTTATTACATATCTGTAAATGAAAAAAACATAAAAATCGAAATCCTTTAGTTATGATCTAGTTTTTAAATTGTTTTGCAATGATAAATATAATTATCATTTAGGGTTCAATATGTATTTGTTCTAGTGGATTTTGATTTACAAAACACAATTTTTTAATAAGATGATATTCCTTCTTTAGACAGAAAAACAATAGAAATTCATGAAAGCATAATGGAATTTAAAATGCAGAAAACATTAGGAGCTAATTTAAAATTAAGATTGTACTTACTAAGAAATAGTAATAAACAAAAGAAGACTTAAAAATCTAGCTTTGGTATGAAAATTTTGATAACTGTGCTTGTAATACAAAAATATATCATATATGTATAATTGCCTTGAGTTATTCCCTACTCAAAAGGTGGTACTTTCTTAGCCATGTCATTACTGTGGTCACTAGTTTATTCTCCCAAATATTTCTCTTTTCATTCAATAAAAATGTTTAGGATTCTGAGTTGTTACTATAATGCTATTTTTTGTTATTGTTTTGTTTTTTTATGTTGGTCATGGGGCTTGAACACAGGCCTGGGCTCTGTCCCCGAATTCTTTTGCTCAAAGCTAGTGCTACACCACTTTGACCCACAGCTCCACTCCTTGTTTTCTGGTGGTTAGTCAGAGGTAGGAGTTTCACGGACTTTCCTGCCC
This sequence comes from Perognathus longimembris pacificus, assembly GCF_023159225.1. Taxonomy (NCBI): domain Eukaryota; kingdom Metazoa; phylum Chordata; class Mammalia; order Rodentia; family Heteromyidae; genus Perognathus; species Perognathus longimembris. Next base: position 13,922,950 of record NC_063176.1, on the reverse strand, counting down.
AGGCAAGTTTTGAATCACAATCCTCGAGTCTCATCCCCCTGAGTAGCTAGGATTACAGGCATGAGCCACCAGCGCCCAGCCCATCAACCTATTTTCAACACTGAATGCACACTACATATAGTGGTTTGTTAAACCAAAAACAAAGAAAACAATAGCCATGCCTACCATTTTGAATGCATTAAAAATAAGTTGCTGTTCATCTACAAATAAGATTGTTGCTTGTTTCTTCATGGTAATTATGTTTTTAAAAGTAAGCATTGATTTAAATTTGGTAAAAATATATCAGATTATTACCTCTGAACATTTTTTTCATATACAAGAACCTTATTCCCATTAAGCCATGCCTACGTCTTCAATTCAAGAAAAATTATTTCTGTTTTTTCTTTCATCTTCTTTTTTTTTTTTTTTGGTAAGAAAGATTATTTCTTAATCCTAGGTACTCAGGAGGCTGAGATCTAAGGATTGCAGTTCAAAGCCAGCCTGGGCAGGAAAGTCTATGAGACTCTATCTCCAATAAACTACTCAGAAAACTGAAAGTGGCACTATGCCTCAAATGGTAGAACACTATCGTTGAGCACAAAGAGGCTCAGGGACAGTGCCCAGGCCCTGAGTTCAAGACCCAAGACTGGCAAAAGAATAAGAATCTGTATTATGTCTCTATGTCCTTTTGTTACAATGCCATTCTAAGGCATTGCAGGTTAAGCTATACACATCTGATTCTTTCTGAGCACCTTTTATTTCTTGTGAGAGTTCCATAGGAGGTATTGACTAGGTAAGGAATTGATTCAATTAACAAATTAGAGATTAGGAACTGACAGATCTCTGTACCATATAGTCTAGCTGAAGTAGTGAACATAATTTCTTTGTGCTTTTTGAGTGTGGTTGTTTAATTGAGCAAGTTAGAAATGCCTGACCCTAGCCAGTGCCTGCTTCTGTGATCATTCTTTAGGTTTTCTTTGTGGGTCTTGTTAAGAAATACATTCTATCTTATTGGAGGGTTACGTATCTCAGTTGTTTATAAGCAATTCCATTTTGTAATAGGATCAAGAGGGAAATCAAAACTTCACTGTTCAAGATTTCTGCAATACATACATTCTATAAATATTGTATGTGTCATTGTTCCATACTAGAAGAAGAATGGACTCTCATTTTGTTGGTGTTGAAGCAGAAAAGACAGCTGGATGTCTGTGGCTCATGCCTGTATTCCTAACTACTCAGGAGGCTCAGTTCTGAAGACTGAGGTTTGAAGCAAGCCTAGAAAGCCAAATTTGTAAACCCTTAGTTCCAATTAACCAGCAAAAAACCAGAAGTGGAACTGTGGTACAAGTGAGAGAGCAATAGCCTTGATGGAAAAAAGCCAAGCAAGGAGCAGAGGGGTGTCCTGAGTTCAAGCCCCAGTACATGCACAAAAGAAAAGACATTCTGAAAACATCACAAGCATGGTAATATCTAAAGTAAATGTCGCTTTGTATTTTGAATCTTCAACATGAAATAAGCAATCCAAAGTTTATTCTATTGCATAAAGCTTATGTAGGCAGTATTTTAAAGCCCTAAATGACTAGGCACTCTGATAGTTTAAATACATGACTGTTATCTTGTTAGTTCTTTCTGGGAAAAACATAAATGCTCTCTTGTGAAGTTAGAGATTTAAAAGTATTTATTTGTAGAGATGTGTGTTAGGAATAAAAAGATTCTAAGTTTGTTCTGTTTTTAATTTTAATCCTCAGGTTGGTGAGACAAGATGCAAAAAGGTTTGTACTTCTAAGTCTGATTTGAGATCTAATGACTTCAGCATAGTGGGAAGCTTACCAAGAGATTTTGAATTATCCAATTATGACTGCTATGGAAAACCTATTGAAGTCAACAATGGACTTGGGAAATCCCAGGCAAAGAACAATAAGAAGCCTCCCCCTGCCAAGCCCGTGATCCCAACAGCAGCAAAGCGAATCGATCTGTATGCAAGAGCACTATTTCCTTTCTGCTTCTTGTTCTTCAATGTTATCTATTGGTCTATATATTTATGATAAATCTTTTCCACTTGTATAAAATGAAAGCCCATTTCATTGTGACCAACTCAATTCATAAATGCTGATCTGTGAAAACTTTTGCATTTTCATAGCAAAAAATATTGCACTTTGAATGCCATTTGATTGCAATCAAATGCAGCACCTTACTTTTGAATGGCAGCATGATTCTGTGATGTCTGTGCTCTAATGGTGATGTATATATGTATAGCAAACCTGCTGCTTTACTAATGAATAACAAATCTGCCTACTATATAGTATAAACTCAAATAATAACCTTACGTTCATACAACCTGCAAATAATTCTGATAATCCTGGGACACACTAGTCTGCACGTTAACCCCATCAGTGTCACCATTCTGATATATACAGCATTTCCAATTCCCTTCCTGGTAGGTTTCAAAAAGAGCCATCTTATCCTTGTATGATTTTAAATGGTATTACTGCAGATGAAGCAAAGTTATATTATGTATTGTTTAATTTTTGTAAGTAGGAGTATATCTATTATACTTATGCAGGTTCTGTGGAAAAAAATAAAGTTCAGAAACTATTAATGTGTAAAATCAATTCCATTTCAGTTGTGCCTGTGTTTTCAAGATGCCATATATAAAACACAGTAAGTATTTTTGAAAGAAAAGGAAATCTGGGCTTACATAATGTCTTAAAGGATTCTGGCTTCTGATAAAATAAAAGCAAATAAAGGATAAACGCCTCAATTATATACTTAGGATAAAAGCACTGTATTTAATGCACCTTAAAACAAATTTATTTTCATGCATTTCATATGTTGATACAGAGTACAAAAGAGCATTGTGCCTTAATAGCAGCATCATGTATTTTGAATTGGCATGCAGTAATAAATATGTGATTTCGTGTCATTTTTAGGAATCTAAGATGAAATAAATACCCTACTTATAGGAGCAACTTGAGTTAGAAAAAATATATAAGGATTTGAAGTATTTAACACCTTTATTTTATTTAAATGCTGATATATTTTAAGTAAAATTTAAAATGTATTATGAGTTAACTTCTTTTGCTTATATGAATATTTTGTGAAATGTTACAAAACAGTTGAGGACTGAGTAAATAGTGTCTTTTCTTACTTTAGATTTCACTTCTACTTGTTGCTTTCTATTATCTGCAAAAAGTGTAGATGACTGAGATTACTTACTTTGATGTTGTTCCAACATGAAAGTTTTATTTTTGAGGCCCCTCATTTCCTACCAATATCATATCTAAAATAACTCTTTATTGCTGCCACTACTAAAATTAGAGATTTCATTAATTTACATAAAAACATAGACCAAAGTAGTATATAATCTCATTATTTAGAGAGTTTTGAGCAAAACTGGAAATAGCCAATAGGTCAAATGACCAATTAATTAGTATAATACTTACATATATTGCTTATGCAAAATACCACATATAATTCAATGCTAGGCATTTCATTGAAGATTTTAACTTTCAAGGTTCTCACCACTCATTAAGTTTCTTACAGTACTCTTAGTTGCAAAAACATATTCTATACATATCTGAATAATTTTGAAATGAAACAGGTAACCCTGTTGAACTTCAACATTCCAACATGACCCAGGACAATAGTATATTAATGTATATATATATATATAACACAAATAAATATAAATAATATATATATGATTTAATAATTTATATTTTATTGTGATATTTGCTTGTAGTACGTTTCCTTAATTTATTGCAAATTGCATTCACATTCTAGAGTTTTAGGTAGAAAATATACCATACTGAAGACAGTTCTCACTACATAGGAATATATTTGCTGTAAATCATGTGAATGATTTCTTTTCTGTAATATACTGACAGCCTGTAACGATTGATTCTCATACTCGAATAGATATAAATAGCTATTCCATGACCAAGTATATATGGAAGATTATTATTCCTGTCTGCTAATGATTTATTAATTAATTTTATTTTTAAATTATCTTTAGTTGTACAAGGAGTTTTCATTCAACATGTCAGTTTATGAGTCCAATGCCTCTCAATCAATGTCACCCTTTCCCTCATTCTTCCCCATCTTGCTGATGGTTCATAACCCTTCTCTCCAAGAGTTAGTAACTTCAAGGGAATCTAACCTGTATCAATACCTTACATTCCCAACCTCTAGCTAATTCTTAAACACAGGAGATAATTTAGTGAGTGAGGTGACTCATGTAGGCTTTTCTGAGTGTTAGGTCTACTGGGGGAAAATGGCTGGTCCCCATTCTCCCTTGGTGCACAGGTGGCTGCTTCCCTAGAAGGCCTCACCCCCTACCAGGTACCCGAGGGCAGTGGGAAGGCCCCAGTGGGAGGTCCCCCAGGCTCTGACGTCCTCACTTTGGCTGAGGCCTTCCAGTCCTTCTCTGTCGCCATCCCTCCTTTCTGCAAGCTCCCTAGATGGTCCATCTCCATCATTACTTCTGCCTTGCAGCCTTCCCTACTTTTCCTTTGCCCCTTTTCCTTCTCCCCTTCCCCTGCATCTCTTGATCCCCCTGTACCCCTACCTTATGCAGTCTGGAAGTATGCTCTCTCCACCAGTAAACTCTTTTTTTTTTTTTTTTGCCTCAATCACGTGGCACCTCCCTTTGCTGAGTCTTACGCTAAATTCTTACTTTTTAACCATTTGTTGTGTATTGGAGTTCTTCCAAAAGGGAAGAACTAACTTTTGCCTGATTTGACTTCTTTTCAAATGGAAACAATAGGGTCTTTTTTGGTTTTGGTTTTTTGAAGGGTTTTATTTCTAATACAAAGCCAACTGTGTGACAAGAACTGGCAACAGATGGTAATAGAGTGTTTGCCTAGCTGGAGTAAGGTCCATGGGGTCCATCTCCAGCACCCCAAAACAAACAACAACTCCCCCCCAAATCACAATAAGTACCTTTGTGCATGAATGTGAATATTTACAGAAGACAGATGTCACAGTGGAGGTGCTGGATTGAAAGATGTCAACATTTAAAATGTAGTAAATTCTCTCAAATTTCCCTCCAACAAAAAACACTCATGTTTTTTTTCCTAATCACTTCTCTTGCTCCATTTTATATTGTAGGCAAATTACTCTTCTATTTACAAAAAAAGGAAAAGAAAATATTTTAACATTGCTCAGACCTCCAAAATAGTTGAAGAAAATATTACAAACAATTCCTGTTCCTATCACAAAGAATTACTTTTCATCCAAGCTCTGTAAATTTTCATATTTTCTCATATTAGTTTTACTTGGTTTCCACTATGTGTACAGGAAAAAAATTTCTGAATCTTTTATGGTAAATGACAGATACGATGACCTTTTGCATGTACAACTTCATTGTTCCTCTCTAACACAAGACATTTCCTCCCATAACTACTATAGTAAAATGTACCAACAAGAGGTTAACATTGATAAAATTTCACGATCTAATGATTTAAATCAAATTAGGCTATTACTTCTCTATGTTCTGTTGTTATTCAGGATACATTCCATGGACATATACTAAATTTAATTGTGACATTAATTTCTTTAAAAGAGAGCTATAATTATGACATTCTGCTCAGCTATCTTTACTGTTGCATTACCCAATAATCTAAAAAAAACTTGTCAAGTAAAATTTCTATAAAATTATTGCTATAAATCTTTATATTATCTTTGCAATCATTTCATATACCAATTCTCTGCTCATTCTAAACTTTAACTGAATTGATTTTGACCATACATTTTCTTTTTTTTTTTTCTTCAAATTTTTATTATCAAACTGATGTACAGAGAGGTTACAGTTTCATAAGTTAGGCTTTGGATACATTTCTTGTACTGTTTGTTACCTTGTCCCTCATACTCCCCTCCCTCCTCCTCCTTTCCCTTTCCCCCCCTGAGGTGTTCAGTTCACTTTCACCAAACAGTTTTGCAAGTATTGCTTTTGTAGTTGTTTGTCTTTTTTTACCCTGTGTCTCTCAATTTTGGTATTCCCTTTCAATTTCCTACTACCATGTTCTTGTTTTGTTTCTAATTTCTTTTAAAAAATTAGTTGTGAAAAGGTTTCAATTTAACAATTCAATTGTTCAATTTAATGCATCTTGATCAATATTATCAATATCACCCCTTCCATTGTCCTCTACCATGTTGAACAGTGATCAGAACGATGGAATGTTCCTTTTCCATTCCATTAAGTGATTAATATTTCATTTATTTTCAGTGGAATGATATTGAATGTCAAGTTTGCAAGTACTTCTTTTAAGTAATACATATTTTATTCACTATTAAGTGCTTTAGTCATATGCGTTCATCTCCAGTGAGCAATGAAGTTAAAATATTTTCCATTACATGTGAAGTACTGAAATTAAGCTGCTCTAAACACACCAAATTTATCATTTATATGAGGACAATTTGAGTTTAGATGCATAAAAGATAAATAGTTTTTTTAAAAAAACCTTTTGTTGTTTTTTACTTGATAATTTCATAAGTATCATTATTCTGCTTTGGAAGAATAGACTTATCGAGTGCTGGTAGTTCACACTTGTTCAAGCTACTCAGAAAACAGAAATGAGGATCACAATTCAAAGCCATCTTCTAGGCAGAAAAGTCTGTGAGGCTCCCAGCAAAAAAAGGTGGAACCAGTTTACATTCCCACCAACAATGAAGTAGGGTTCCCTTTTGGCCACATCCCCTCCAGCAATTGTTATTGTTAGTTTTCTTGATATATGACATTCTTACTGGGGTGAGATGGAATCTCGATGTTGTTTTGATTTGCATTTCTTTTATGGCCAGTGATGTAGAGCATTTTTTCATATGTCTCTTGGCCATTCTCGTTTCCTCATCAGAGAAGTCTCTTTGTAAGTCTTTAGCCCACTTGATGAGGGGGCTATTGGTTCTTTGCGGTTTTGTTTTGGAAGAAGGTAATTTTTTTAGTTCTGCATATATTTTAGAGATAAGGCCTTTGTCTGTTGAATGTCTGGTAAAGATCTTCTCCCAGTCTGTGGGCTTTCTGTTTATCTTGCAAGCTATGTCCTTTGCCATGCAGAAGCTCTGCAGTTTGTTGGTGGGAATGTAAACTGGTCCAGCCACTCTGGCAGGCAGTATGGAGATTCCTCAGAAGGCTAAATATAGAACTCCCCTATGACCCAGCAGCCCCACTTTTGGGTATCTGTCCAAAAGACCACAAACAAAATCACAGTAATGCCACCAGCACAACAATGTTCATCGCAGCACAATTTGTCATAGCTAGAATCTGGAACCAACCCAGATGCCCCTCAGTAGACGAATGGATCAGGAAAATGTGGTACATATACACAATGGAATTTTATGCCTCTATCAGAAAGAATGACATTGTCCCATTTGTAAGGAAATGGAAGGACTTGGAAAAAATTATACTAAGTGAAGTGAGCCAGACCCAAAGAAACATGGACTCTATGGTCTCCCTTATTGGGAATAATTAGTAAAGGTTTAGGCAAGTCATAGCAGAGCATCACAAGGCCCAATAGCTATACCCTTATGAACATATAAGATGATGCTAAGTGAAATGAACTCCATGTTATGGAAACAATTGTTATATCACAGTTGTAACTACTTTCAACGTCCCATCTGTATCTGTAGCTTCTATTATTGATGATGTTCTTGTATTACCTTCCTGTGGTTGTACCTACACTATCTCTGTAATCTTATCTGAGTATATTGGAAACCGTGTATACTGGTATTGGAAGTTGGAAATTGAAAGGGAATACCAAATTTGAGAGACACAGGGTAAAAAAAGACAAACAACTACAAAAGCAATACTTGCAAAACTGTTTGGTGTAAGTGAACTGAACACCTGGGGGGGGGGGGGAGGGAAAAGGGGAGAAGGGAGGGGCTATGAAGGACAAGGTAACAAACAACAAACAGCACAAGAAATGTATCCAATGCCTAACATATGAAACTGTAACCTCTCTGTACATCAGTTTGATAATAAAAATTTGAAAAAAAAAAAAAAAAGGTGGAACCAGAACTATGGCTCAAATGAGAGATCACCAGCCTTGAGTAAAAAAAAAAAAAAAACAAAAAAAAATAGCATGAGTTTCTGAGTTCAAGCCTCAGTACTGACACAAGGAAAAAAGTTTTTAATTTTTCAAATTCAAATTACATTCTGAAATTATTGGATACTAATTCAACATAGTAATTTGAAATTATTGGATAGTAATTCAACATAACAACAATTTAACATTCATTTGTTTTCTTTTTTAAAAGAAAGCTAGACTTAGCCTTCTAAGGATTTGTCATTTTTTAAATGTATCACCAGAGAGATCACAGACTTTAATGGGATTAATATTAATAGAAAATATTTAAGGTTAGTCATGCTGTTGCTTTCTTTTTTAAAAAAAGCTAGACTTAGCCTTCTAAGGATTTGTCATTTTTTAAATGTATCACCAGAGAGATCACAGACTTTAATGGGATTAATATTAATAGAAAATTTTTAAGGTTAGTCATGCTGTGTGTTAAAACTGGATTTTGTATTAAAGCATATTTAACATTTTCTCTACAGATATCATACATATATATTGGGTAAACAAACAACAAAAGCAGGAAAGTTTGTTAATTCTGTTCTACTTAGATTTTCTGTACTTCAAATAATAATGACAGTTTACTTCTATAAATACTATTAAACTTCCATTACATCCTACCTCAAAATAATCATTTATCACCCTCCCAGATTAGAATAATACATTAGGTATGTGATATGTTAAGAATCATGTTAATCAAAAACTCTATATTACTGGGCATCTATTTCTCATGGTTGTTCCTAGCCTCTCAGAAGGCTGAGATCTGGAGGCTAGCCAGCCACAGAAGTCGGTAAGAACCAGCAAAAACTACATCTGGAGGCACGGTTCAAGTTGTAGAGTGCTAGTCTATCAAGCAAGCTAAATAAGTGTGAGGCCTTGAGTTCAAGGCCCAGTACACAATTTTTTAAATTGTAAAGATAAATAAAATATAGCTACCAATATTAAATAATATATAGTCAATAATGTAAGGAGGAAAACTATGTCAGTATACAAATTACTATGCTACAAATCAAAATGTAGAGGATATTTTTAAAGCATAAAGAAGGAACATAGTTGCTTGTTTAAAATTAAAATAAGAGCTGTCGTGAAGAAAAATAATTTAATCTAGCTCAGTAAAGTTCATTTTATAATAAAATAGAATAGGATATTTCCTGAACACAAGACATTTTTATCTTAACCACAATACTACAATGTGTCAATGTTTGACACTAAAATTTATTAAAAGTAATTGCAGAATTGCAAAATTTAAAAACATAGCAACAACAACAAAATCTCCAAGTGCTAGTTGAAAATCTTTCTAGTTGACTTGATTGAGGAACTAAGGAGCAGGTAATGATATGATGCTAGCAACTATATGTTTCTTAACTAAAGCCTGCATGTGATCTTAATCCTGTAACTTGAAATGCCTTTCTTTTTTTTTTCAGTAAAGCACTAGTTGGAGCCTGAGGCAACTGCAGATCAAAATAAAATCATTGACTAAAAGGTGGCTGAAGGAAAGCAGATCTCCCTCTCTTCGTTCTCCCGCAGTTTAGCGGGAATTGTGGAGCTATAGGTCTTTTGCCAATGACTTGCACAGGGTGGAGATTTTATTAGTCAATTAGCACTGCTTCACCCTATGCCACTGATGACTGGAACAGAAACACTTGCCTATGAAGTGGTAAAGACAACAAAGAGGCAAATCATTTTTTATTTTGAAAAGCCCAGCTCAGTTTATTACCTGTTGTCATGGGTCAGTCCTTCAAGTCCTGGAGTTGTAAATGGTTGAAAATGACATTCAGTATTAGTCCATGTCAGTTGGATCTCCTTTCACTCTCCAGCCTCCTACCACAGAGCTTGGGGAAGTTCCTCAACAGAGTCTCGCATGCTGCAGCAGCATTCAGTCTGCGGGCATTTTTCTTTAGTTATAACCTGCCCACTTTTCAGCTACAAAGATGCTCATTAGCTTATTAACCTAGAGCATATAATATGGAACTCATTAAGAGGGAATAACTACTAAGTTCTGATTTAGTCTATTATGCAGCCTCTTTCTAAACATAGCTGCACTTTTCCTGTTTATTTTTATGACCATTACTTTTAATGTCCAATATCACATCCAAACACAGGGGTGTCGCCAAAGGATGGGCAAAGGAGGCCCTCAGCCATTAGGTGACATCACAGGTCCTTAAGATTCATGTTTCAAGGCGTGTCACAATTATGGGGGGAGAGTCCCACAAAGCAAAAGGTTTAGCATATGTTTATTTTAATATTGATACGGAGTGGTGTGAACTGGAATTTGTGTCTGCAGACCCTGAGATAATGAAAGCCTTGGACAGCAGGTGAGCAGTAAGCAGAAAATTTTATTGAAAGACAGAATTATCCCACCAGAGATACTCAGGAAGACTGAACCATGGTGATGACATTGTCTAAGGTTTTTTACATATTATTCCAGCATATTTTTCTATTTCTGGGTTTCCCTTGAGCCCTCTGTCCTCATTCTGTCACGGGACACAGGTGAAGGTTAGTGGCGTTTCCATTTAAATGTAGACTCCTCACTTAGGGCCCTTGACTGGATGTTTCAGGCACTCTTTCCAGGTGAGAATGCATTCTTCCATAAAACAGATCTTTATCTTCGAGACAAGGAAGGATCCCAGTTTTCTGCATTTTGGTAGGAGGTTGCTTACTTTGGGGGAAGCATTTTTCTCACGAGGGGATACATCCTTTCAGACAATTGTTAATTCTTGGGGTGAGAAAAGCATCCCTCAGGAAGAAATACATCCTGTTGTCTCTCTTTGAAGCAAATATGGCACTCCTGTGTTTCTACATACTATATTTCTGAGTTGCTTTCACCAAGCCTCAGTTTCCTCAAATTATCCTCTTTCTCCTAAACGACTTTGCTCCCTTATTCATGCATGAGTATTTCCTGTATTTGCGGTACATTGACCATACCACATTTTCCCCTTGTCTGTCCTGTTTCAGTTTCATTGCTCTGTGGTTTGAAATTACTAACTTAACCTGCTGCCTACAAATTGTATGAAAACTGAGTTCCCCAAGTACCTGCTTTTCCACTAACTCCTATATATAGAGTCAGGTAACGTAAGGAGAAAGGGAGAAAAAAAGAGGTCTATTTTCTGCTTATAGGACTGGGAGAGGGAATTAAAGGCTAAAAATGGTGGCTCTAATGTTTAGTTCTGATACTTTCTGAGCTAGGTAAACCCAGTCCTAGACTTTAGGCAAAAGTTTTTGGGGGGTAAGGTGAGTGAGGCCTACCTGACATTCAGGACTTGTTTAGTAAGAAATGCCTTTCGTATTTCCTGTCTTTTCATATTCAGAAAGACTACTCTTATTTTTTGTTAACTACTTCAAAGGAGAAAGAAGACTTAGACAGTTCCTCTGTAACTCTCTGACTCTTGAAATATAATATTAAATATAAAATGGGCTCTCGAGGAAGGGGAGTTTATTTAGTATTATTTTCCAGTTTACTTCATGGTTTTCACTTCTGATTCTGGTGGTCCTTTTGATATTTGGTACAAATAATATAAATTCCCTGTCTCCTCATCTGTGCAGCTGTCCTCTTACAGATGCAGGAGTAGATGGAAGAAAGGATGTACAATTGAAAATATTTTTCCTGGGCTATTGTTCTGGATTTCTGTTTTTCTCTTGCTGGCCTAGCCCCGGAATTTTTCTTTACTCACGATACTTTAAAAAGTGTGATAAACCATAATATAAGAATTGCCTGTGACAATGTCTAGGTCTTTCGTGAATAGTGATTAAAAGCAAAGCCTCAAGACCTTGCGTGCTCATGGATAAGGAGAATCAATACTGTGAAAATGGCCATACCAATATGAATTGGATATACCAATTCAATGTAACCACCATCAAAATCCCCATGACACTCTTTACTGAAATAGAGAAAACAATCCAAAAATCCATATGGAACAACAAAAGACCTGGAATCGCCAAAGCAATTCTAAACAAAAGAAGCAACAGATTTTCAAGCTCTATTACAGAACTCTAATAGCAAAAAACCAGCTCGGTATTGACACAAAAAATAGACCCGAAGATCAGTGGAATAGATCAAAAGACCCAGAAGTAAAACCACATACTTACAGTCAGCTGATATTTGACAAAGGAGCCAAAAACATATAATGAAGAAAACATAGCCTCTTCAACTACTGGTGCTGGAAAAACTGGGCAGCCACATGGAGAAAGCTAAGAGTGGATTCCAGCCTGTCACCATGAGCTAACTTCAACTCAAAATGGATTAAATACCTCAGCATACAACCCCAAAGTCCGAAAGTACTGCAGGACAGAGTAGGAGAGATGCTAGAACTTACAGGCACAGGCAGAAACTTCATGAACAAAGTCCCAGGGCCACAGCAGATAGGAGAGAGACTTGACAAATGGACTACATCAAAATAAAAAGTTTCTGCATAGCTAACAACATAGCCACTAAACTAGACAGACAACCAATTGGGAAAAGATCTTCACCAACAATGCAACAGACAAAGGCCTAATATCCATCATATACTGGGAGCTCAAGAAACTAATCCCTCCCAAAGCTAGTAAACCAATCACTAAATGATCAAGGGAGCTAAAGAGAGATTTCACAGAAAATGAAATAAAAATGGCAAACACATGCGGAAATGTTCAGCATCCCTGGCAGTAAAGGAAATGCAAATAAAAACAACCCTGAGATACCACCTTACCCCAGTCAGAATGGCCTATACTCTGAACTCAGGCAACAACAAATGCTGGAGGGGATGCGGGGAAAGAGGAACCCTACTGCACTGATGGTGGGAATGTAAACTAGTACAACCACTCTGGAAAGCAGTCCAGAGATTCCTCAAAAAAACTAAACATAGACATACTCTATGATCCAGCCATACAGCTCCTGGGCATCTGCCCTGAGCAAGAGGATCCAGGTTACGACAAGGACACCTGCACCTCCATGTTCATTGCTTCACTGTCACAATAGCCAAGATATGGAAACAACCCAGATGCCCCACTACAGATGAATGGATTAAAAAAAAAAAGTGGTACCTATATACAATGAAATTTTATACAGCCTTTAGAAAGGATAAAATAATATCCTATGTAGGGAAACAGATGGAACTGGAACAAATCGTGTTGAGCGAGATAAGCCAAGATCAGAGAGGCAAATGGCACATGGTCTCTCTGATACGTGGATATTAGATTTAAAAATGCAACAAGATATGACGAAGTTAACAGGACCAATACAAAGATACCAAAATAAAGTGAGACCAAAAGAGTCTTGGGGAAAAAGCACCAAATAGTATAACCCAAGCAACTCTTCATATGTACATAAAATAATACACAGACTGAAAAGAACTCCAAAGATAAGAAAACAAAGGACCTCTTCTTAATTGTCTTACTGTTTTTAAATGACTACATTCTTTACCTCACATATGGTGTATACATGCGCACATCTGAAGGAAGCTGGAAAGAGGACAGAGAATGAGTGGAAAGTGGGTGAAAAAATACAGCAGAGGGGCACAATAGCTTCAATGGACATTAATAAAAGTAAACTAAGCAACTCATGGGCAGTGATAGGAGGAAGAAAATGAGAAAGAGGGACCAGATGATAGTCAGCAAAAGGAAAGAAATGTACATAGCACATTATTGTTAATGCTCATAGAGTTCATAAGATTTGCAGATTAGAATGACGATGTTCAACATTGTGAAGGATAAAATGTACTGTGAAATTTAGTAGTTCCTTGATCTCAGTAAAGAAAAAAAAAGCAAAGCTTCAGAAAGAGTCTAGTCTGGAGTCCCACTTATACATTTTTAAATTTTGGTGAATTGTTTAATAGCAAAACCTCAGTTTCCTTCTTTGATAATAATGATGACTCAATATTATCCTGAGAGTTGAATGTATTCTTTTATTGACTTTCTTTCTATTTTTTTTGCCAGTCCTGGACCTTGAACTCAGGGCCTGAGCATTGTCCTGGGCTTCCTTTTGCTCACTCTGCCACTTGAGCCACAGTACCACTTCTGGCCGTTTTGCTATATGTGTGGTGTTGGGGAATCGAACCCAGGGCTTCATGTATACGAGGCAAGCACTCTTGCCACTAGGCCATATTCCCAGCCCTGAATGTATTCTTTTATATAAAGTGTACAGCAGAATTTGAAGCACATAAATGCATAATAATTGATAGTTCTTTGCTATCGACTGTTGTTTTACAAGAGAAAGTATTGGGGCATGGGACTTGGCTGTAGGTAAGCACTGACAAATCCCACTACCCGAATGTGGAGCCCACAGGGAAGGCAATGAGTCTGTATCAATTGCCTCCCACTAGGCCAGAGCTAAACTCTGGATTGAGCAGCAAATGAGGCGAGGGTTACCTCTCACCACCTGCCTTTCACTTTCCAGATGGGATCCAGATATTCTAAAAAGCTTTTGGGCTCACCACTCATCTGTTTGCTGAAAAGTGTGGCTATAAAGATCAGGGCTTGGATAGAGACAAGGATCAGGGACAAGCCAGTGGGTATGTGGTAAACACAGTAAATATGTGGCCCATCCCCATTGGTCTGTGAAGGCTAAGGAGGAGAGAAAGATGTTTCACTCGACTCCTGGGCAGGTAGAGTTTCTCGGGATGCTCTAAGACAGGACTCTGTCTCTCCCTGCTCTAGCTTTCTGACCCCTTATGGCTCCACACTGCTCTGTTCCTGTGAAACCAAGACTCTGACACATGCTTTAGTAAAAGTAAGGCAGGGGCAACCTTCTTCCATGCTGTTGCCCGAGGCAGAGGATCCACTTCGAAAGGTCTTGGTGATAGGTAGCCATCGCTTAGCTGAGCAAACCAAAGATGCACTCGACAGAGGGAGGGGAAGAAGGTAGAACAGAAGGTGAGCCCAGACAGACCACACCTAGCTAGGGATTCCATTCTCTTCGTAAAATCCATTTGCTATTTTTCTTTCCCTTTTTTGCTTTTTCCTTTTAAATAAACTTAGTCTGTGTACTTTAATCACATTCCTACCTTTTCATTCTTTAACTGGTAGAGAAAAAAGTGAATCCACACCTATAGGCAGTATCAAAACAACTGGTGATAGGTTTTTAAAAAGAAAACAACTGGACATTTTTAACAAAGATGCTTAGAACTTTGTATCTTTAACTATCTTAACATCCAAGTTATTGATATCAATGGACAATATACAAAAATTCAAGGGTATCTACAGCAAGGCACTATAAATAACATTAATTAATGAGTATAGCAGGGTTTGGAGTCTATACTAAAATGTGAGGGTACAGGTGTAAGAGATGATTGTTGGTGTTTATTTCCAACTCTAGGTGTTTCAGCATGTCATGAGTTTACAGTGGCAAGTGTCAGATTCATATGTTTAGAAAATTCCTAAATACACAAGATGTTAGAAAGGAGCCAACTAATAGGAAAAGACAGGCCATGATGAAGTGAGAAAATAAATAAACTCTGTGTGTATGCCAAAAAGCACAGATTTGGAAATCTTCCTGCTGCAAGAGAACAAATGGGTGTGGGTACATCAAAAATCAACTTCTGTAATTCAATATATCCCAAGACATGTGTCTTAATTACCCAGTGGAAAATGATGGAACTTAGGAGACATTAAGGAAGCGTGTATACCTCGTGGTCCTTAGGCACTGAGATCTCAGGGGAGAAGCCAGAACCCTAGGAAGATAAAATGCTTGCTGTGGCTGCTCTGGAGGTATCTTCTCACCAGACACCTGCAAGATAGCAAGTAAATAGTAAAGTCTTCCTTTCACTGTACTTCCTGCCTCCAATCCCATTCTTTGAGCTCGAACAAGTGAGAGTTGCTCCCAGTAAGTAATGCAGCACAACTTAGTGGCACAACTGCATAGTTCATATATTTAAAGGCCACATATATGCTACATTTACAAATATATTTCAATATGTAAGAACATATCTAGATCTTTGAAAGAAGAATTTCCTAGATACCTTAAACATGGCATACATACTGTGCTCAGTTTATCATCATTTAGGTATGTCTGATGATAAAAGATAATTAATGCTTGTAACGATTATCCTAGAATAGTCTAAGGTTTCAACTTTGTGAAACAGAGTATCAATTGATGCTCAATGGACTTGTAGTGTTAATGTATTTCATTCTAATCTAATGCTTTGAAGTTTGAAAGTCCAATCACTAAATATAATGGTAATTCTCAATCAGAATATCCAATGAATCTAATGACAATGTGTTTGGAAGTTAGTTTTAAGATGTATGACTTAAAATGTTTCACTTCCAACTAGTAGAATTATGTTAACTAACCTTGAGGATGTATTTTGCCACAATGCCTTGGTATTTACTGAAAAAAAATTTTGTTAAACCCTTAAATACTTGACAGATGGCAACTTTAGTACTGATCAGACATCAAGGTAATATATTTGGCACTGCACTACTGAATTACAACCAGAGACAGGGGAGACTTGAGAAAAATGAGGCAGGATAGACAGGTAATAAGTTGGGGATTATCTTATTTGGAACAAATATCAAAAGGGCATGACTCAGATGTTAAAATCAGGAAAAAAGCAGATAAACTCTCCTCCCACTACACCTTCTTTTAATATTAAATTACAAGATTAGGAGAAACCAGATAAGCTATTCAAACCTATGTGTTCAGGTTTGGAAGGGTAAAAATCTCTGCCTTGGCTGGGTGATGACTGAAAATCTGACAAAAAGAGATCCAGAAGGCCTCCTGTGTTTTGAGCTGGCCACATCCACCTTACCTCCCAAAGCATCATTTAAAGGTTAGGAGGAGCTGTAGACTGAGGTGACCTTGTGTATCAATCCTTCTCCGAAAGTATAAAAGCTACAGATGAACTATCATTTGGAATCTTTATCTCCCATTCTCTACACACGGAGCAGGAAATATTTTCCTCAGCTCTCCATTTCTCCCTACTTAAAGCCAATTTGCTAGAGTAACTCCTTAGTACACCTTTCACCTTGGGAGACTCTTCTTTTTTGTGGGACCTGCTGCACTGCATGTGAAGGACCTGAGAATTGTCATGGAAACCGGAAAACAGAGGAAGCTTCATCCATCCTCCAGTGACAAAGGCATAGATACCACAAACTGATGGGCAGAAAAAGAGAAGTGTGAAAAGATAACTGCACTTTAACATTATCATTTATTTTTAAAGGCCTTTGAAAGCCCTTTTTCACCCTGAATGAAAATTCATGTTTGAAATTGCATGGCATAAAACAACAAAGAATAGGACTACCTCCAAAACTGTGGGAGAAATAGTAATGAGACATTTTGTTACACACACACATATATATATATATATATATTTTTGTAGAATATTCCAGTTACTTCAGGTAAAGAATAAAACACAACAAAAATAGATGCTTTTTCCTGTACTATAGGAAATATCCTTAAAATTTGAATCTAATGTGTATTAACTTCTTTAAAACATGCAGATACGTCACTATATATTTTTAGGCATAGAGTATTTTGATTGGTTTATTTCTTGAACTCAGGGCCTGAGCACTGTCCTTGATCTTTATCACTCAAGGCAAATGCTCTTATACTTCAACCACAGTTCCATCTCCAGCTATTTTAGGTAGTTAATTGAAGGTAAGAATCTAAGAGTTGCAGACTTTCCTGCCCAGACTGGCTTTGAATTGTACTATTTAGATCTCAGAGTAGTTAGGATTACAGACCTGAGCATCAGCACCAGCCCTGATTTACTTTTTATCCTATCTACAAAACAAGTTGATTTTAGGGTAGTGCATACACATATATTTACATATAAAAATATTTGTGCTTTGTGTATATATGTACATATATATAGGTGTATATATAATATACATAGTATGATAACATTCATTGGTGTTCTGTTTGCAAACTAAGATATTACAAATGTTTCCCTTTTTGAAGCCCTGTAGCATATCTGTATTATGTATATATGGAACAGTTTTACATTAAGGTTACATTAAGAGCTTTTTGCCAGAATGCCTATTTAAAGATCAAATAAAATGAGTGTGTGCTAATTGATATGAACCAGATGGCTCACAAAGAAAAGCTTAGTCTCAACAGATTGTTCCATTTATTTATTCCTATGTTTATTCATTTAAAAATACTCCCATTCTTGAGTACAGCCCAGACTCATTCTTCCCCACCTCATAAAACGATCCCTCCCCTGGGCACCCCACCTCGTTCCATACATCAAGAACAGCCCGTGTTTCCTCTGGCCTAAATGGTGGAGGGAAGAAATGTACCCAGCTGCCTTTCCGTTCACCTAGTCTAGATCCTTTAAACGTACACCAAATTCCAGTCCAATGGTATCTCTTTCCATATGGATCGCATCGTTCCTGTTCTCCAAGAGTTTGGGGAAATCAGAAATTTGGTTAGCTCATTCATTCTATCTTGGCATTTATTCTTAATGTCTGTCATGCTTATTACATTCTCTCATTCCATTTTTCCCCATTTCGAAGTACTCTAGTTATCTCCTTCCCTATGTTGTCCTTATTTCTCTGGTATGCCTATACCTGTGTAAAGCCCTACACACCTGACTTTTGTGTTACTCATTCCCTGCCCTACTTGCCTTCACTGAGAACTCTTCAAGAACTGTTTAAATTAGATATAAAGTGGTGAGAAACATACCAGTGAAAATGTACCTAACTAAGAAATCCCACGTTTAGTTTCTTCCATTCTATATGGCCTATGGGATTTGAAATACCATTTTGTTTTGGTTCCTAATAGAGTTCCCATAGAGTCTACCTACGTTAAACCCTTTTCTTTTGAAAATGGATCCTTCTACGGCCATACCACCCTGAACGAGCCCGATTTTGTCTGAAATGGATCCTTGTTATCCTTTCAAACATTGTTTCACATAGAAGCCAATCTGGGAAGAAAAATCTTTTAAGTTGGATCCCCAAAATATCCAGGGGAAAATAGTAAAAATTTAAAAAATAAGCTAGCATCAGGCATTGGTAGATCATGCCTATAGACGTAGCTACTTAGGAGGCTGAGATGTGAGGATCATGATTTGAAACCAGTCCATGCAAGAAAGCCCCGTGAGATTCTTATTTTCAATAACCACCCAAAAAAGCCAGAAATCAAACTGTGGCTCAAGTGGTTGAGTACTAACCTTGAATACAAAAGTCCCAGGACTTGCACACACACACACACACACACACACACAGCTAATGTCATGGCTTGAGTGATAAGGTACCAACTGAGTAAAAAGAGCACTAAAT
Source organism: Perognathus longimembris pacificus (assembly GCF_023159225.1). Taxonomy (NCBI): domain Eukaryota; kingdom Metazoa; phylum Chordata; class Mammalia; order Rodentia; family Heteromyidae; genus Perognathus; species Perognathus longimembris. Next base: position 13,903,715 of record NC_063176.1, on the reverse strand, counting down.
CTTGAAAAAAAATATCTATGACTTTGGCCAGCTACCTATACTACTAACAACTCTGGAGGCTGAGATCAGAGAATTATAGTTTAAAGGCAACTCAGGTAGACAAATTTGAGAAAGCTTATCACCAATTAACAACAACAACAACAACAAAAAGAAACTTGGATATGAAGTTGTGGCTCAAGTGGTAGAGTGTAGAGGGTAGAGTCCCATCTATGACTAAAAAAGCCCATCAAGAAGGGAAAGCCCTGAGTTCAAAGCCCTGTGCCCTTTGACTCCGTCATCTGCCTTTCACATTTTTGTTAGTTTATACTTTTTGCTTAAAGTGTCAAAATATATAAGAGGTCATGATTAACCTCTGATAAATTATTATACATATGTTCATATGAATATGACTGTTTTGTACAGTTTCATTCCTTTCACTTTTGTTCTGTATTTCCCTTTTATATTCTATATTTTCTACACTATATGATAATATCATTATATAAAAACTTACTTATTGCTAATACTTGCACCTTTCTGATGTTTAAATTAGGAACATCCACCAGAGTTTCTCAGGACTGTTATATGAAGCATTGTAAATATGACTTGAGCTCTTGCTGAATCACAATAAATCAAGAGATATGAACTGGAGTGACATTCCACCGATCGCATGGCCAGCAATCAGAAAGGTTGACCTTCATGAAAAACAAGGAAACTGTTACTGACACTCAAAAGATGTGATAGCCAATAAAGTGTATTGCAACTTTAATAAGGATATTAATGAAAAGACTGAAGAATTCAGAATGAAGTCTTCAGTTCATTTAAGAATGGTGTGCTTCAGCAGAGCATCACAAGAGCCCAATAGCTATGCCCTTATGAACACATAAGATGATGCTAAGTGAAATGAACTCCATGTTAAGGAAACGATTGTGATATCACAGTTGTAACTACTTTCAACGTCCTATGTGTATCTGTAGCTTCTATTATTGTTGATGTTCTTGTATCACCTTCCTGTGGTTGTACCTACACTATCTCTGTAATCTTATCTGAGTATATTGGAAACCATGTATACTGGTATTAGAACTAGGAAATTGAAAGGGAATACCAAAATTGAGAGACACAGGGTAAAAAAAGACAAACAACTATAAAAGCAATACTTGCAAAACTGTTTGGTGTAAGTGAACTGAACAACTCATAGGGGGAAGGGAAATGGGGAGGGGGGGTATGAGGGATGAGGTAACAAACACTACAAGAAATGTATCCAATGCCTAAAGTATGAAACTGTAACCTCTCTGTACATCAGTTTGATAATAAAAAATTGAAAAAAAAAAAAAGAATGGTGTGCTTATGTGATCATTTTGATATATCGGAGTGAAGAATATTCTGTATTTCTCTGCAACTATAACTCAAAAGCATTTTCAAAATAAAAAAAATTGAAAAATTTGTACTTCTATTTATTTTTATTTTTTTAGCCAGTCCTGAGGCTTGGACTCAGGGCCTGAGTACTGTCCCTGGCTTCTTTTTGCTAGCACTCTGCCACTTGAGCCACAGCACCACTTCTGGCCATTTTCTGCATATGTGGTGCTAGGGAATTGAACCTAAGGCTTCATGTATATGAGGCAAGCACTCTTGCCACTGGGCCATATCCCCAGCCCCAAAGTTTGTACTTCTATTAACTTTTAAAGCTTCAATTGTGTTTAACTCAAATTTTTTGCTATTACTGGTATGATGAACATATTCTGCCATGTCTCTCCCCCCTCCTCTTGTTTCTTTTATTATGTCCCTGATTCTGTTTGCTCTCAGTCAGGTAGAAATCCATATATTACTTTTTTTCTGTAAAATTGTTGACACTCACATTTCCCTTGCCTCTTCCTGTAATGTTCTCAAGGTATCTGGCCTTACATTGAGGTCTTTGATCCATTTAGAATTGATGCCAAATGCAGGTCAATCTATGAAGGCCTAGCTTCCATGTTTTGCAGGTGTATAGCCAATTTTGCAAGCAGCATTTGTTGAAGAGGTTGTCTTTCTTCTAGTGTTTTATATTTTTTTGGCTCCCTTATCAAATATTAGGTGGCTATAGGTCTGTGGGTTGATTTCTGGGTCTTCTATTCTGTTGCATTGGTCCTCAGGACTATTCCATTACTATGGCTTTGGGACAGAGTTTGCAGTTTGCTATTGATATTCCTCCAAAGCTGTTCCTACTACTAAGGATTGTTTTTGATATTCTAGGGACTTTTTTATGGGGGGGGGAGTATAAGTGATGTAAGCCAGGCCCAGTGAAACATAGGTTACATGGTTTCCATCATTTGTTGTAGCTAGAATATGCCTACCAATCTACAAGTAAACACACTGGATGGTAAGACAAAAAAAAATACACTTGGACATGATAAATTATACAGGACTCTAGATATTTACAAAGAGAAAAGGAAGATATTCTTAGGAGAGAATCACAAAGGTTCAATAACCATGAGTACATGATCACATAAAATGATGTTTATCAAAATGAGCTCCAAGAAGTAGAAACAAAAGCTTTTTTTCTTTGTTTTGCTTTTGGGGATTTTTTTCTCCTTTGTTGCTGTTTTTGATTTCTGCAATTTTTTTCTTGTATTTATCTGTCTTGGAGAGGGGAAGGGAAAGCAGAGAAAAAGTAGGTAAAAGGATTAACAAAAGCAGCAGTGATACTTAGTAGACACTATATTGAAAATGAACTATACAGCTTGTAGGGGAAGAGGGTTGGGATTGAAAAACTGGAAGAAAATGAGGGAAGAGGTGATATTGTTCAAAAAGAAATGTATTCATTACCTGGCCTATGTAATTGTAACCCCTCTGTATATCACTTTTAAAATAATAATTTAAAAATGTTTAAATGTTATTTGATTTGTTTATTTATATTGTGCCAAAACTGGGGCTTGAACTCAGGATCTTCCATTCTCCCTTAGCTTTTTCCCTCAAGGTCGAAAATCTGCCATTTGAAACACGCCTCCACTTCCAAAACATTTCTTTTACTGATCCCAAATATAAATAAAATGGTTGTTTTCTGTTACTCATAACACTGTGTCCTCCATGTTGTTGCAAACTAGTAGAATGTTTTTTTCTTTTGCCCCTTTCTATTGTTAACATAAAAGTGAAGCACAGAGAGTATACCATCTCCTAAGTCAGGTGATGAGTACATTTTTTTTGTGGATGCATAAATCAGCCGTTATCTGTTCATGAACACAGGTTGATTCCATAGCCTTATCTATTACAAATAGTTCTGTAATGAACACTGACATGCAAATGTCTCTTCAACATATTGATTTCATTTCACTTGGATATATAATGGGCTGTGGGATTACTGGATCGTGTAGATTTATATTTTTATTTTACTTCATTTTATTTTACTTTTTGCCAGTATTGGGGCTTGAATCAGGGCCTTCTACTCTCAGCTTTTCCACTCAAGGTTAGGACTCTATTTGGAGATTGAAAGTAGAAGTCACTGACTTTCTGTTTGGGCTGGCTTATAATCAGGATCCTCAGAATTTCATCCTTCTGAGTACTTAGAATTACAGGCCTGGCTAATAGCAAGACTTTCAATAACACACACACACACACACACACACACACACACACACACACACACACACACTTCAAACACAGAGTAGAACTGCCCATAGCCTTTCCTGATTCTGTGCACACTGGACTAGCCTTTATACAACAGGCCTCTCAACCAAGTATTTGGTTTCACAACATATATATAAAACAAAGTTTATTTGGTCACCAAATAGTTCTCCTTTTTATGGCAATAGTAGCAATTTGGTCACCAAATAGTTCTCCTTTTTATTGCAATAGTAGCAAATGTCACACTATATTTTGGAAGTCATGGACTCTACGTACTTCAGAACTGTTAGTCATACTTCTTCCTAGATAGACCAGATATGTCCTCGTAAGAACATTTGCTACTAGTGTGTATTCCAGGTGTTTTGTTAGTAAAATGTTGACAAAGCTTTCTTTCTTCCTTCATTCTTCTTTTCCTTTTCTCTCTCTCTCTTTCTTCCTTCCCTCCTTTATTTCTTCTCCTCTCCCTCCCTCTCTCCCTCCCTCCCTCCTTCCTTCCCCCCCCCCCTCTTTTTTCCTATCATGCTGGTAGCTGGGGATTGAACTACAGGTATGCTCCCATAGCTTTTTCACTTAGAGCTGATGCTCTCCCACTTGAAACACATTTCTACTTCAGGCTTTTTGGTGGTTAATCAGGAGATTAATCTTGTACACTTTCCTGCTTACGTTGGTTTTAAATTGTAATCCTCAGATCTCAGCCTCCTGAACAGCTAGTATTATAAACCCTGGGCGTGTTCTTTTTCGTTCCTGCCTATTCATTGTAAAACTAGAGAATCAGCTGTGTGCTGTTACTAATGTTCTTCCTAATCTACCTTCTAATATATGCTACGGGTACCTGATAGACACATCTCACAGAATTTTATCTTTTGTGCTTTACTTTATTTTGTATTACACAACAAAAGTCCTGTGTCTTGACCACCACAATCTGAACAGTGAAATGTGCAAAAAGAATTACTTTAACAGAGCATGTGAACTGTTGCCATATCTTTTTATGGTTGTTTGATTTTTTTTTTTACTAGCTCTTTTAACTCCAGCATCTGTAGTTATTTGAACTTCTAAAAAAATACGCATTAGTGGAGGCATTTATGATAGTTTAAGGGTAAATTTTGTTCTTTCTTTTGTTGGAAAATCTCTTACAGAAATAGTTTGAAATCATTTGTATTTTCAAATTTGCCTCTCAAAATATTTTCTCATCCTGGAGGTCATTATCTATAATAAGTGTGATTTTTACTTTATTCTACATATTGACCTACAAATCCTTTGTTACCCATAGAGCTATACAGATAAAAGGAATACTTGGCACATCATACATACATCAGCATAATTATAGTATCATTTTGCATTCTTTCTTAATAGAAACCATATTTCATTAAGTGCATACACTAGGGTGGTGACTAGAGGCCTTTGTGCAGTAAATTGTGAATTCTATCTAGCCTGGGACAGGACCCTGTCTCATTTATTATAATGGAAGTTTCTACAAAGCCTATGTCAAAGGACCTGGTGTAAAATTTTTCATCTATCCTTGAAATGTTCCTGCATTTCTTCAACCCTAACAACTTATGTCATGGAAATCATAGTATCCTTTTATGTTCATATGCTGGAGCTGTCAGAAAAGTGTACCAGCGCTGATGGCCCTAAGATAGCTCACTCTAACTTAGACTTGCCATTGTATTTCCATAAGTGTACCTGTTACCTCAGTGATCCAACACTTTAAGAGATATATATTAAATACATCAAATTATTAAGACACCCAAAAGTCTTTTCTGGGTAAGCAGACAACCTTCTGCTATTACTTTTGGCAGTTTTGGAGTTCATTTGTGCATTTTTTTTCACTCACTCAAGCTTTTATAGTCTAAAAGATAATAAATTGAATATCAGCTGGATTTGACTACTGACAATTTGAGGTATCTAGATGTTGTGAGATCATGCTTCCCATCTTTTACAGGCAGAACTCATAGGGAAAATTCATCTATCAGCATGATGCCAATGGTACTTCTACAGAGAAGAAATTCAAGATCATGCTTACAATTTCAGCCCCTAGCTGGTACTAGATACAAGAAGATTTGGTAAAAGTATTGTTTGCTTATTCTTTTACACTCTGATGGAAATGTCTTGTGGAGACTGATGGCATCTGTTTCTTGGACTTGATCCAACTCTATTTGTTCTTATTTCCTTTTTTCCCATTAATTGCTATCATGATGGTCTTTTCTGGCTCCAAAATCTTATTGGTAATAGTATAAGGCTTGCTAATATCTTGAACTCTGGGGGCTGCTGACTGAACCCAGTGTAATCAGCTTTGCAGCTATTGATGTTCTTTATGTTGACATTATGGACAATTATTTTTCTAATTTGTCATTTCCTCAAGTGCCAGATGAACAGAGATCTTTCAGAAAATGACTACATTTCGTGTTTATTTTGGGGCTTCTAAGTGAGCCAGTGTATTTCTTCCTTTGAAGTCCTTTAGCAAATGGCCCATCTAAACCCTCTCTAGAGGGGATATTTTCTGTATGCTCATCTAGAGCCCCCTGCCTGACTATAGCAAACCTTTGGCTACAGGCCAAGTCTATAAATATTCCAACACTCAGAGGGGCTGAGCATAATTCCTCTTTCCATTTTAATTAAACACATCTCATATCTGCCACCTGTGTAAAGTTGTCCTTGCCTTCTTTTATCAAAATTCAACCATCTGCAAGGTGTATTGTGGTTGATTTCCCTAGAGCAATGTGACCTTTATCTTTGGAAACCCACCCATGAGCAGGAAGTCTACATTTTCCTAGCTGAATGAGGTTCTGCTTATAGAGCAAAGAAAGTCAGGCATCCTTGACCTGCTTTAGATAGGAAATTGTCCCACATAAGATTGTATGTGTAAGTCTCAGTTTCCAGCCAATGGTACTACTTTGGAAAGTGCTGAAAATTTGGGGAAGTTCCACATGGCTGAAGGAAAAAGTCATTGGGGATGTATGCTTGGGAACTCTGTTCCTGGTTATCAAAGAGGACTTCCATATGTCCCTTCCACCAGCCATTATGTTTAGCCTTCCATCAGCCCCAAATAATGAGCTGCACAACCACACAGTTGTGGATGGAAATCCACAAAACTATGAGTCAAAAAAAAATTCCTCTCTTTATCTTGTATTTTGGGTCATAGCTACAAACAGTTAACTAGCACAGAAAATTGATACTAGAAACTATCTCTGTAATCTTATCTGAGTATATTGGAAACCGTGTTTACTGGTATTGGAAGTAGGAAATTCAAAGGGAATACCAAATTTGAGAGACACAGGGTAAAAAAAGAGAAACAACTACAAAAGCAATACTTGCAAAACTGTTTGGTGAAAGTGAACTGAACACCTCCGGGGGGGGAGGGAAGGGAAAGGGGGGGAGGGAGGGGGGTATGAGGGACAAGGTAACAAACAGTACAAGAAATGTATCCAATGCCTAATGTATGAAACTGTAACCTCTCTGTACATCAGTTTGATAATAAAAATTTGAAAAAAAAAAAAAAGAAATGTGGGCTGGTTTCTGTAACTAAAATTAGCTACCTGATCCTTATGTCTTTGGAATTTATTTGTGGGAAGAATTTGGAAATGTTTGGCTAACTAACTAAAGAATGCATACGATGTTGTAATCTCAGCTTACTGGGAAATTCTGATGGGAGCTCAGGAAAGCAGAATGCGTATAAAAATGCTGACAGTATAGACTGTGCTCATAAGGTGTCAGATGGGAAAAGGAATTCTATCATGTTTGGATTAGTGTTTATTCATTTCACACTGTGGCAAAGAACTTCTTTACACTTTGTCTGTGTCCTGAGACTTTGAAGGGGGTGTTTAATAAATAAGTGAATCTTTAGAGAACATTTCAAGGAAACCCAGGTTTACTGTGAGAATTGAGAGCAAAAAGCTAAAGAAGTCTTGAAAAACTTGTAGTTTTGTCAAAAAGTATGTAAAGCTGCACACTGGTGATTGTAATCTTAGCTACTCAGGAGGCTGAGATCTGAGGATCACAATTCAAAGGCAACCTGGGCAGAAAAGCCCATGAGACCCTTATCTCCCATTAACCACCAGAAAGCCCAAAGTGGCAGTGTAGCTTGAGTGGTAGAGGACCAGCCTTGAGCATAAGAGCTCAGTTCAAGTTTCATCACACACACACACACACACACACACACACACACACACACACACATCTATGTAAAGCTGAGGCTAAAAATATGAAGACATAGTTTCTGATGAGATGGTGTCATTCCACAGCAGCCAAGTACATGAGGACCATGCTTTAAAGGCACCTCAGAAATTAGTCAGACCCCACTCATCACAAATTCAAGGGTATGAACCACTAAATTTATTTGAAAGGCTTCCCTTAAGAAGAAAACGCAATATTCACAGGCTAGTAGGAAAGTGTTTTCCCATATTCAAAGCCCCTCCAGCCCTCACAAGTCTCCTAAGCCTTTTAGAGCTAAACATCATGATTGCATATATCCTGGATACTAAAACGTGGACTTAATGTTTGCAGAGTGTATGTCTTCCTTTGGCCCCATTCCTCCTATCTGTGGCTCCCTTTCTCCTTGATGGCATGGAAATGTTTACTCTGTACCATTGCCTGTTGGGCATATAACTTTAAGTTTTACATGATCTTCACATTAAGAGTTTGCCTTGAACCCAACTTTGAACCTGGACTTAAGATTTTGAGGACTCCTAGTGGTGCATTAAATGTATGTTGATTTTGAGATGGTCAGGATCCCTTGGAGACCAAGGAAAGAATGTCATTCATGATTTGAATATGAAGTGCTTCACAGAGGCTCAGGTGTTGACAGAACTACAGCTGGTAGCACAATTTTGAGGGGTGTTGAGAACTTTAGGGGGAAATGGTCTGGCTGGAAGAAGTAGATCATTAGAGGTGTTTCCTTGGGGCTGTAATCTTGCCTTTACCCCTTCCTCTATCTCTTTCTCTACTTCCTGGCTGCCATTATGTAAACTACTCTGTTCCAAGCTTCCCTTCCCAACATGATGAGCTGAAACTTCTGAAACTATGGGATCAAATAAAACCTTTTTCTCTTAAGTTGTTGCTGTCAAATATTTCAGCACTGAGAAGGAAAATCTAACAAATAGATTCCCTAGAATCTATTCATAAGATGGATGAGCAGAGAAGCAATCTGCTCCTGCTTGTGGTTAGCACCATAAATTCAACTGTTGCTCTTCAACACAGTGCTTATGTTTTCTGAGACACACCTTGCTGGTTTTTTGTTAGGACAATGGTTTTTTAATATATCTAAATCATCCATGGAATTTCTTGCCTTGATTTATATGACCCCATCTGTGGTTGTTGAGGTTTTGGTTAACAAGCAATAACAAGCTACCAACAATTTTCTTTCAAGTAGGCTAGAACCAGCATCCATTGTAGGCCGCTATCAGATGCAAAACCTCAGAAGTCTCTTCTAGGTAGCCTTATTCAAACTTGCAAAGGTATCTATCTAGTTCAAGTCTACTCCGGTTGTTTGCAGATATGTAATTCTAAAATAATTTGAGCAGCTGCTCCTGCCTAATACAGCAGTACCTGTGACCTCACTGGCAACATTGCCTACTTTGTAGCTTTACTCCTACTGTTATGGGGTCTGGAAATCGACAATCAACAAGACCAGTAAATGATGGCAAAAGAATTTTTATTGTGCAAGAAGGTACTGACATGCCAGGACTGCACCGGAGGATCTCTAGATGCAGTCACAGGTGCCAGTCTGCATTGGCTTTTAAGCATTCTTTGCTGTGGTAGGGAGAGGGGAGGATACAAGTATGCACAGTACGGCTATTTGTTGGTTATAGCCAATAACTACGCCAGAAGTCGCTATTAAATTTAAACTTCCCACTTCCCGCTAAAGGTTTTCCGGCTAGGAGGGGGATTGTATCAGAACTGGCAGGAAACCGGAGGACAGGGATAAGGGCAGCCTGGTTAGAGTGCACATTGTTTAAGTTAATCAGGAAAGAGCAGAAGCAGTTACAGAAGCTAAACCGCTGATTAGTCAGTAACCAAGTCTTATCCAGGGGCAAAGGCAGAACACTTATGGCAAGGGTTACAGTTTAGTTTCAAAATCTCAATAGAACAGTCAGAGCACATTTTATAAACATTACATTTACCCTCATCCCCCTTTAGCCTAACCATAGTGACTCATTGTTTTCCAACATATCCAGAAACCAGCCACAAGTGGGTCAAGGGGTCTTGACCATTATGGAAACCATCTGACCATCAGGTGATAAAACAGGATTAAACTTTCCCAGGGGGCTTACAGGTATGGGTAAGGCTAGGCAAACAAATCCAGTAAGTTCAGTTCAGGCCAGGTTACATTAAACAACACCAATCATAGTTGTTAAGAGCTAGTTTCAGTAGATGGCCAATGTTAGGAAAATGGAGAACAGAGACTGACAATGATAAGCCCAGATTTCAGGAGTCCCCAAAGACCACCAAGGAGCCGATTCCGATGCAAGTACATGGGAGTCTTTATTGAAAGCTCGAGCCTGGACTCACAACCTTCACCAACGCAGTGGATGTGGATTGAAAGCCCCGGCCTTCTATCTAGCAGTTTTTTAAAAAAAGAGTTGTCAGGGGTGTTTCATGCATCATAGTATCATACAGCAAAGTACATCGTACCACGAGGAAATCATAAAACAATCTCAAAAGCTGGTTGGTGCAGCGGGTGGGGGAACAGGTCTGGAAAAGGTGGTTGGCTGGCTCATGGGGGTGGTCACGTAAGCTCGATGGTCTGGGCCCTCATGACACATGTGCCATCCTGCAGGGCTGTCTAGCTGTTATCTTGCTGCCTGAAGAAGCAGCTGGACCTTGAGGCCTTCTTCTCCACCTGCTGATTGGCTGAAGCTGGGGAGTTTACCGTAAAAGGGGGTTAGAGATATGTTTCCTAGATTCTAAGTCCTTGGCATTTTCTTAGGATAGCTGCTAGGGATTAACATTGTTAATATTGGCTGTGGCTGACAGAGACTGATTTTAACTCCCTATGTGTGGGAAAGTAAAAGTTTTTATTCAAGTTCAATTATTTAGGCAAGGCCGTGGGTATGTTTTAAATAATGACCCAAAGTATCCTAGCTCCACTGACTTCTGGCTACCTAAGTTATTTAGATAGTACTGATATTTTACCCAGGCCTTATATGAACAGTGGGGCCTATTTCTTGAGGAACAGTGAAGGACTCAGACCTGTGGAAAGGTCTGGAGGTTGTGCTGCTGACTGGGTTTGGGGGTGGGCTTATATAGGGCTTAACAAGGAAATAGAAAACAGAAAATGGGTTATGGTTCCAGGGCGATGTCCTTTGACCAGCCCCCCCAGTGGAATGCTCCACCTAGGGTCCCTTGGGGACCATGGTGGTGTAAGCCCAATAGCCTCTTCTTCCATAGCTTAGTGTAAGGTTAGCCAGAAAGGAAACCCACCACAGGTTCAGGAGAAAGGAGTTTATTGGGGGGAAAGCAAATTGCCAGCCCACACAAGGTGGAGGCATGGGGAGACACAGGGGAAGGAAGAAGGGAAAAGGAGAGAAAAGAGTAAGAGAGAAAAGGAAAGACAGCAGGGACTAAGTTGAGCCGGATTATATAGGAAAAGGTGGGAGATCTGGCCAGGTGGATTGGATGTGACCTCAGAGAAGAAGGCGGTAACTGCCTCCAGGGGTGCCAGTTACCTAAGCAACTCAGGTGCTGGGCCCAGACTTAAACAGTTTGGGGGCATCTGCATGGAGCCCTCCCGGGGGCGGACCTTAACACTTAGTGTGTTCCTTTCTGAAGTAGCACTAAGCCCATCTAGTAAGGGCAGTAAATAATCACCCTTCACCCCCTTTTTTTTGAGATGGCATTCCTTTAGGGCAATTACAACCATATAAAGCAACAAGGTTCCCATCAGAGTGACCTTCAGGCCTGGGCAGTTGCAGGACCCCTTATCTACCATTTGGGCAGCAGCCATAAATCCTAGCCCGCCATGATGAAGCCCCTGGTCTGCATGTCCATACGGATGTCCCCGCCTCTGAGACGTCCTAGCTTTATATATGTCACTGCAGACGATAGCCAGCACTTCTTCTCACTTCCCCCTTGGTGAGAAATGGTCTTGCTGGTCCCTTTGCTGGCAATAAACTTTTCCTTTGTTCTTTGTATCTGGATGTCTGCATGGTTTTTGGCAATGTCTAAGATATTCTAACATTGGTGCAATGTCTAGTATATTCTAACAGGTGGTGTCCTTGGCCCGGCCCAGATTGGAACTGCCTCAGGACAGGCATGTGGTCAAGCTTGTTATCTTGCTTGATCTTGGGTAATAAGGCAGGAATCCATCCTTCCGTCAATTATCTGCATTTACATCATTTCACTACCTGAGTTTCTTTTTCTAAACATCCTTACAGCCTCGCTATCTAAGAAGTCATAGGACGTCAGAGTGTCAGACTCCTGGAGGGCTCACGGGTACCAAGAATAGACCACCAGATGTCAGGCCGCTGGAGGGCTCCCAGGTGCTGGGAATAAACCATCTTCCTATCTGTAAGCATCATCTGCATCAGCCGTTCCTAGAAGCAGGAGTCTGAGACCCACTGAAACCACCCAGAATTGCAGAACACGCTATGTGCTACCTACCCCCACTGACCGAACCTCCTTTTGCCCCAGCCATATAAACCCTGCCTGAGCCAGGCCCAGGTGCGAACTCTCTGATCCCGTCCAGAGGGGTGCCAGGAAGCGTACCCCAATAAACTCTCTTTCAATCACCTCTACTTCTCTCCTTGTGCTCTCTCCTCACCTAGAACTTTTCACAGAGCACCATGTTTGCTCCCAGAAACAAAGCTGGGCCTGAGCACGGCTGAGAACTCAAGCTAGATGCTGTATTTTACTGTTAATTCCTTTCTCTGCTGCCTCCTAGTCACTCTTCTGACTGCAACATTTTGTACATTATTATAGCTGGCTCCTTTAATCCTAATGAGGTAAGGAGGTCGAATCTGGTGGGCACCATCTTGGCTACATGTGCATTGTAGGGTCTGGCATCTTGTGTTCATGAGTGTGCCTGAATTCCTAGAGTAAGGGAAGTCCCACCCCCAGACGATGGGCATTCCTGAATCCCTGAAGACAGAGGTGGGCACTTGGCCTATAGGTTACTGAATCTGTCAGTCAAGTGCCTGGGAATAGGAGCTTCCTATGACCCAGCCCCCTGACCTGACCCTATTTAGGAGCAGACCAGCTCAGGTGCCATTATGTCATGCCACATGTCTCCATGTTCAAGTCCTGTGTCCTGTGTACTGGCTCATCTCCAGTCACCATTGGAACTCTCCATTGGAGTTGATTTGGTTTGTTGGTATTGTTTATGTTCTTCTTTCCTCTCTGGTCTGTTTCCTAACAGTGTTAAGTATGTTTACGGGCTGCAGGCCTTTGTAACAATTGGCTGCTTGCAGACTGCTAGTGCTCTAATAAAAATTCCAAAATTCAATCATTCCATAAGTGGCTTCTCTGATAATTTACCTTATAACACTAGCTACCGTGAGGATTGTAGTTTGAAGCCAGCCCAGGCAAAAAGGACCACGAGCATCTTACCTTTAATTAGTCACCAAAAAGCTGAGAATGGATCTGTGAGCCAAGTAGTAGAGTGCCAGCCTTGAGGGAAAAAGCTAAGTGACAGTGCCCAGGCCCTGAGTTAAAGTCTCAGTACAGGAAAAGTAGAAGGAAGGAGGAGGAATGAAAGAAAAAGAAGTAGGAAGAGGAGAAGGGAAGTATTTGCCCAAAGCAATCACTACTGGAAGGCCTAGAGCACTAGAATGGGAAAAATAATGCCAGCTGCCTACATACACTTCACTTCTTCCCCTAGCTCAAGGATACTGGAAGCTATCCATGTGCGAAGACAAAGCCCAAACCTTCACTCTCAGGTGGAATTCACCATGCAGAGAGCAGGTTTTGTCTGTAACTTTCACTCAAATTGCAACCTTGCCTGGTCCACACCTTTATGCAGACTTTCTTATTCCTATCTTGCATTTGAATCCTGGGCTCAATTTTGACTCCCAGGAAGATTTGACTAAAAATACCTAGCTAAATATCTCCAATCCCAGCCATTATTTTCCACAAAGTTTACATTATAGGGAAGAGGTAGCATTTTTGAACTCAGTCTTCTTAACTTCCTTTCACTAGCAAGTGACCTATGGCACTAACCAGGTCCTTTCTGTGGTGCACTAACACTCAGCCTCAGAGTTCCTCTCCACAACAGGCTCCAACAGGCCACAGATAATCCACCTATGTTTTAACATTTTAACTTCAGATTGAAAACAATACCATTGTAATCACTACTCTCCTAATCTCACCACTCTGTCATAGCTAATTGGATGCTTCATATTGACTTCTCTGCAGCAGAGCCCACTTCCTAAAAGTAAGTGCACCCTAATATTTTCCCCACTATTTTTCCTTAGGGACTTCTAGAGAGATTCTGTAGCAATGTCATCAGAGTAAAAGCATATGTTTCATCAAATAGGTCATCAAGTGGGTATCCTGGAACATTCCTCAGTTAATTTGGAGTGAATCTTCCCTTATTTGAATTTTATGGGCATCTAAATTGAATTTGGAAGCAAACATATTGAAAGATGGCAGTTCTTTTCTTCTCTCTCAAATAGCACTTCAAATTGGCTTCCTGATAACTTATTCTTTTTAAAGACTATGCTTTCATCACAATGCCTCTGGTTACTTCTTTTTGTCCCTTGCCACAATCTGTAAATACTCTTTGATTTTTATATGAACTTGCTTTTCTTGATACCTCTTATTTAATGTAAGAAATTTTGTATAAGGACAGGGGCCTTTGACTTGTCTACTGTCATGTCTCCCAAGGTCTACTGCATTGCCCAGAGAGGAATTCAGCAACTGTGATGAACAAAATAATGAATGGAATTTTAGGTAAAAATGTATGCATAAGGCAGGGTTGGCCTCTATTTTAGATTGCATTAATGATTTAGATATCATGGATCATATTTTATTCCTCATTGCTATGATTTTATTGTGCATTTGTTTACATGCTAAATACATAGTGAATAGTGGAACACAGATGGTTTGAGCAATGAGATACGATTTTCAATTACATTTGTATCTATCTCTTAGTAGAGTTGCTGAAATTTTTAATTCGGTTTGTTATTCTATAAAACAGTTTTTATAATTCCTGCGTTTGCTCTGAGGATAAAATGAGGTCTGAGACATAGTTAATATTCAATAAAAGAAACAATTTCAGGATGTTTATTATGCATTCTGTTTTTCTTTTTATGGATCATGCGAATCAATGAAATAAGCTACATTATTCCTATATATAATTCAATTGCACCCATGATGTGAACACAGAACTTTATCTGAATTGTGAAATCTTGGTTCTAATATGAGGTAAACAATTGGAAATCATCCCCTCCATTATTCTCCTAGATCACTTTAAGACTGTTAATGAATATGTTCTGTTCATATTCCTGTGACTCCTTGTAATTTTGAAACATTTCTGGATGAGAAAATCAGCTTGAAAGTTTCGTGGCCCAATTTTCAGCTACCAAATGGGAAAATGCACTGGAAAGAAGAGAAGTCTCTGAAGCCGGTGATGGAAGCTGAGACATCCAGACACAGAAATTCACCTTTACTCCTCTCTGAAGGGGCTAAGCCCTCCCAAGTAAGCGGAAAGCAGCTTGACCTAGAGCTGCTGGACCCTTGCAAAAGAAAGGAAGGAGGAAGATCAGGCATCATTGTTGCTCATTTTGCATGTTTTAGTTTAGAGGACATTCCAGAGATAGATGGACTTAAGGTAAATAAAGAAGTTAAATGGATATTCATGAATAGCAGTTACACACAGAACCAAGAATTAAACAAAGAAAGAGTATATCTCTTCCTTAAATGGTTCATGGAGTCCGAAGTTTCACTCATTTCTTTTAGGTTACATGCATTTGGAAGCACTATTTGAGAAGTTGCTATTTTCCTCTAATTACTACTTTCTACTTATTCCTTCTCTGACCAATTCTACAAGTTGTATTCTAAAGTCACCTAACTGAGTCTTAGACTTCCTTCTTAATGTAATAATGTAGGATATCATCTTACTTCATTCTATAGTAACAGAAATGTTAGTGTATTTACAGAAACAATTTAGGGAAGTAATTGTTTATTTTTTTCTCTCTACTACTTCAAATGTGTAAGGTTTATTAAAGTAGGTAGTCGATAAAGGAGAAGGCCACATGGTATTCAAGTAGGAGAGAAAGTTTATTCCTGAACTGCTGAGCAAGGTGATGAGACAGAAGGGGCGACCCCTGCTAGGCCCTGCCTTATGTAGGGCCAGGGCAGGGAGATGTGGCCAGGTGGATTAGGATGTAACCTCAGGGAAGAGAGAAGTAACTGCCTCCAAGTATGCCAGTTACCCAGGTAACTGGGTGGAGCCTTAACCAGGTGGGGGGAGGCATCTGCATGGAGCCTTCCCAGGGTGGATCTTGCAAAATGCGAAGAGTGAAAACAGCTGTATACATGTGGTTCAAAGCTGTAATTGCTACTACAGAGTCTAAGAATTGGAGGATTAAGGTTCTGAGCCAGCAGGGCAGAAAAGTTCATGAGACTTCAATCTCAAAATAGCCAGCAAAAGGGCTGGGTTAGAGGTTTGGTTCAATTGGTAGAGAACTAGCAAAGATAGCCACGTGGAACAATTACAAAGCAGTAAGTTCACACACTGGTACTGGCAAAACATACAAAAGAGAATGAAAACAGTTTACTATTTAGATGTATCACAACTTGAATTTCATTTGAACTACGAGTGTCACTTGGACAGTAATATTGAGTGAGTGTATAATAAAAGATCATGTGGAAAGAATTTCCATTCACAATTGTAAGGAAGGTCCACAGTACCCTTATATTACCCCAAATTAAATTAATACTCTCAATTCTCAGGATGGTAAGAAATTCAATTTTGTATCTGACTATCAAGAAGTTGAAATGTTATAAGGTGAGAAAATGGAGAAGCCACATTTTGAAAGGTCGAATCTTGGAGTCTATTAAAAGGCCAGGGACTGCATGGTGGACTCCTGTTTCAAAGACCAGCAACCCACAAATGCACTTAACACTGTTGAGAGACTGGGCCATGAAGGCCTGAGAGGAAAGAAAGAATAAAAACAATACCAACAAACCAATTCAGCTCCAATGGAGAGCCAGGTGATCAGAGAAGAACCAGGAGACAGGACACGGACATGAAGAGCCATGGCATGGCATAATAGTGCCTGAGCTGGTCCAGGTCTAACTAGGGTCAGGTCAGAGGGCAGGATCACAGGAAACTCCCAGTCCCAGTACTGGACTGACAGGTTTAGTAACCTATCAGCCAAGTGCCTTCCCCTGCCTCCAGAGATTCAGGCATGCCCATCATCTGAATGGTGGGGGCTTTACCTTCCCCCACCATGAAGACAAGATGCCAAACCACCATGTGGCCAAGATGGTGGGGGCCAGACCCGAACTCCCTATTTCAGAAACATGTACTGTCTGAAGGGTTGAGGTTAAGGGAAAGAAAGCAGACAAATAGGGAGTGGAATGGTGAGTGATTACAGTTTTAATACCAATCAATATACAAATGTAAAATGGAACTGAAATAAGGATAGTGGGTCTAAATAATGCCATCTTGACATCTTAATAGAAGATGGGGGCTTTCTGAGAGCTCAGAGGTGATAGAGGACACTCTTTGGATCGCAGATGTGTCATGAGTTGTTATGCTCCAGTAAAGTCATGTTTCCCCTAGATAATTGGGGTCCCGATGGCCCCTGCTTGTTCCCCTAGGTAATTGATTTTGCCTATGTATAACATTTTATTAGGTATAAGTAGCCTCATCTAGTTTGCTCTGCCTAAATAAAGCACTTTTGTTGGGCTTGAGTGCCCCACCCAAACATGTAGCTTTTGTCTCTAAAAGCATTGTTCAAGTTCTGGTCAAGGCTGCAGATCTTTGAGACCGAAGTCTACCGGCAGATACCAGATTCTTCTATAAAGATTCCCAATATGACTTCTCAAAATGTGGCTTCTCAGCTTTCTCCTGGTTGAGTTCCTGTATAATGGAACTAGGTAACTTGAGGGGATAGTTGGTTCTGGGACAGGTGGGAAGGGAAATGATAGAGGGGTGAATATACTTTTAAGTGGATATGTCAACCTGAAACCACTTTGTTTAACTAAATAAAGA
The DNA here is from genome assembly GCF_023159225.1 of Perognathus longimembris pacificus. Lineage (NCBI taxonomy): Eukaryota > Metazoa > Chordata > Mammalia > Rodentia > Heteromyidae > Perognathus > Perognathus longimembris. The sequence continues at coordinate 13,885,987 of NC_063176.1, read as the reverse complement.
AAATACAAAACAAAGCTACTTTTAATGATTTTAAATTTCAATTTAGTCACATATCAGGGAAATTTTTCCCTTCCCACCCTCAGCTAACAAATTGGAAAGCTTAGTAATGCCTAGGAAAATAGAAAAAGAGCTATATTTTGCAATGCAACAAGGTATTCATTTTCTGAGCCATATGATTAGGCAGATGTGAGATACTCTATCCTTCCTTGCTAAGCAAAGGCATAGGCTCCTCTTGCCCAAGAACCAAGGCCATGGTTGTTCAGGGGCTTCAACCCCTCTCAGCTACCACAGGCCACCCATAACTCTCACAGACACTAAATTCAGAAGCACTGTCAAGCAAAACACTCATTTCATTCCTTTACATCAGAAAAAGTTTCTTAAAGTTTATACTCCTTCAGCCTTAACTCCAGATCTATACTCTTTCCCTTTATAATAATTCAAACTGAAGCCACTTATATCTGACCCTAGGGCAAGGTAGTTCCTTTGCCTCAAGAACTCAGAATGAAACCTAACATTCCAAAGAGGGTGCATAGCAGAAAGAAAATGACTCTCGTTCCCCTTTTATTAGAGAAACAGCAAAACATAAATTATTTATACCTACAAATGATCTTGCCCTTAGTAGTACCAGGACCTCTCATTACCAAAGTATGATTTGTGAGGCATTCCTAGCAAAAGAATGTTAATGGCATTTTGAATTCCATTTTTCTGTATCATTCCTTAGAAGAAAGTATTTTAGCTAAGCCTTAGGAATATTTTTCTAAAATTAATAATGACCTCTAAGCTTTGCACGTTTATAATTAACTTCAGCTAACCATTGGAGATTAGTGAGATTTATTTGAACTCCTCCCCTTTATTACAATAAATAGCTTTTGATGCACACATGAATAAAATGTACTTTAGCTGGAATTTTGGCTTGAAGGTCACCATGTGAAAAATATCTTTCAGTTGTCACATTAAAGCGTTCCTCATACTTGATACAAGGTGGCAGATTTCTGTTGTTAGAAGTATAGCAGTCAGTATACTACTATTGTAATACTGAAAAACAATAAACATGTACAAAGAACAATAGTTTAATGGAAACAAAACCCCATTGTCTCTTCTACTATATATTTTTTAAATTTTTGTACACGACTGTGTAACCATCAAATACCATAGTATTGCCACCTAAAATTCCAAATTGTTGTTTCCAAAAGGAAAATGCTGGCCAATGAAGTTTGTGGACAAAACATTCTTTTATGGAACTCATTAGCAGTATCAGTCACAAAAATATTTATGATGTCATAAAAATGCTGGATAAATGGAGGCATTCTGTAGAATGTTTATTTGAGCCTCAACTACTTTTATGGCTTTGAAATTCTCTCAAGTTGTATACATAGAAGCAAATGATGCTATTCCAAGAGAGTTCACAGTTTTACTGGAGTTTACACAATACTCAAGGAATAACATTGGAATGTTAAATGCTATGTTCAAAGCAAATGCACATTGATGATTCTAGCTATTTAAACTCGCCTAAAAATAGAGATTGTGTATCTGTATATAGTTATAGAATGTTTCCCTTGTTAGAATTACTTTTCTCTACGTCTATCTACTGAATGTTTCCTAGTTTATCATTGTTTTTACCCTCTCAGTTTTAAAACTTCCATGATTTTGTGGTAATTTTAGTTTTATTGATAGTGCCCAAATACAATCATTTCATTTCTTTCCCCTGGCTAAAAGCATGTGACATAGATGAACCAATCAGGATCAGCTTTAGGACATCTGTCTGGAACATTGCACACAAGTTCTTTCCACTCAAAACAAAACAAACAAAAACCCATTGAGTTGGTATGAACATAGAATTAACTTTACTGTTTACATTAAAATTTTTTCAAGGAAGTCAGACAGACAGAAACAGAGAAAGGGAGAGAGAAAGGAAGGGAGGATGGAAGAAGGAAAAGAAGAAAGGGAGGAGGGAAGGAAGAAAGGAAGGAAGGAGGGAAGGAAGAAAGGAAGGAGAAAGAAAGGAAGGAAGGATGGAGGGAAGAAAGGAAGGAAGGAAGGAAAGAAGGAAGCAAGGAAGGAAGAAAGAAAGGAAAGAAGGAAGGAAAAATATGTTTATATGTCCATACTATTTGAAGGCTCCTGTTCATACTATTCGAAGGGTTTCTGTTGTTATTTTCCAAAGCTTCATGAACTTAGAAATCAACCTACTCTTATTCAGAAAGAAAAATGTTACTGCTTTCTGTTTCATATAGATGCAATTAGAATATTAAAATATATTAAACTAAATTTAGCATAAATGAATTGTACAAAAAGGCTTGACTGTGATATTTTAAACATTGTATAAATGCTGTGATCCAATTCACTGGATCTATGTTACTGTTCTTAATCTCTCTTCTCCCCTCCCTTTTAAAAATAATTTTGGGTAGCTTTCACTATGTTATTGTATTTCTATGATCATAATCCCCATTGCTTTCTTTTTTTCTCCCTACCCTATCTACTTACAGTCCCTATTTTACAATTGCATCATATTGTTACTATTTTTAGATCTATATCCCACATTTGAGTGAGCACGTACAATATTTGTTTTTCTAAACTTCATTTTAAAGTACTGATTTTTAGTCCCATTTTCCCATAAAGCATATAATTTCAGTTTTTCTTTCTGGCCAAATAATACTATAATACTACGCTCCATGTGCACACACATATGTGTATATACACAAAGACACACACACACTTTTTTTTTAATCCATTCATGGTATTGGACACCTATGCTGATTTTTGGGTTTTTTGATTTTTTTTTTTTGCCAGTCCTGGGGGTTGGACTCAGGGCCTGAGCACTGTCCCTGGCTTCTTTTTGCTCAAGGCTAGCTCTCTACCACTTGAGCCACAGCGCCACTTCTGGCTTTTTCTATATATGTGATGCTGAGGAATCGAACCCAGGGCTTCATGTATATGAAGTTAGCACTTAACCACTAGGCCATATTCCCAGCATGATTTTCTAGTGTGGCTGATGTGAACTGTGCTGTGATATACACAGCTGTGTAGATAACTCTCTTGTATATTGACTTATAATTCTTTGGATATATGCCCAAGAGTGATTTCCTCTTCTTGAAAACATGCCTCCTATAGAGTGTGACCTGGCTTTGAATCTTCTTGGAGCAGTTTTCTCTTCAGGTACAGGAGAAAATTTCAACCTCTATGACAAAGTTGCATTGAACATTTGGTCTCGGGATAGTTTCAATCCCACAACATTGAATACTAGACTTTCATTTTTAAAATAAGTAGTTTACATCTCCATTCTTTTGCTATTCAGTATTTCTTTGTTTCTGTATTTTCTTGTATAAGGCATTGTCTATAAATTCAAGGCTCCTTTTAAAATCATTTATTTATTAGTTAGTTTAAAAACATTTATTTAAAGATAGGGATTTCTCCTCAGGCTTATCTACAACTCCTGGCTCAACTTCCCATCTCAGTTTCCCAAGTGCCAAGGTATGTTTCCTTAAAAGACAAAGTAAAACAAAAATGTAAGAAACACATACATATATAATACGTACATAATATATAATATATAAAATCGTTTAACTACAGATTTATTTTTAGACTTTCAACATCTCTGTTAAATATAAGATTTCCCATATTGAATGTCATCCATTTGTAGCCTGAACTGGGAAAGACCTTGAGTTTGAAATCTTTTCGGTTTTGTCCTTTTATAATTCTGTAAAACAGAGGATTTCTTTGTATCATGCCCAATCTCTTTGGACTAGAAGTAATCCTGTTGAACACTTTCGACTCTCAATACAATTGTCTTTCTCACTAGGATATGAGCTCTTCAAAGGCAAAATAATACGTTAACCTTGATTATTCTACTTCTTGTCTATTACCACCCAATGTTACACTCAATGACCATTTGTTCAATGGATGAAATTGTAACACAAATTAAAATTTAATCTCTGAGGAATTTAATTTGGCTAAACTATTACAGGTATTAACACAGTTTTAGCCAAGCATTATGTTCATTTATTATTCTATTTTTATGTTAAGGATTATTATTAGAAAGCAATTTCTTTCTCAATTTAGACTTCAGTTTTTAATACTATTTGATTTGGCGGGCTGTTGTATAAGTCCTTAAGGATAATTTCCATTATTAAAATGTTGTACATAAATTATCTTTTCCATATTTCATTAAAAAATCCCTAGATGGTGAATCGGTTTGCTTCTTTTTCATCTGTGTTGGGAACAATAGGCAATTTCTAACATCTCTGGCTACAAAGTTAGGACTTTAGGCCTACATAATAAAAAATAAACTCAGGTGGTCAAATTGCCAACTTAGTCCATATGGAAGAATTACTGATTCCATAAAAACTGACCTCAACAAAGCAAACTATTGTCATCAGATTTTTAATGATGATATTACATTTTTCATTGATTTTTACAGTATATTACCCTTCCCTCTCACAATTCTGTTTTTACTCTACGAATCTCTGGAGTTCTATTATGTGGGATCACAGCCATTCCACCAAGGTGTTAGAGTTCTGATACCTTCATAAGTGTGTGATCCTATCAAGCCCTTTCATGGAGAACCTGTTCCCACTTTCTGATGTTAATGGCAGTGTCTCCAGTTAAAACATTGATGTAGCCTAGAGGGATTTTCATGGTGTCGAAACTTCAAGCTGCCACAGTTATAGGGATTTCTGTGAATCTTTGCTTTCCCCTTATGATACCATAATCCAAACAGATTAAGGACATAGAGTGTCCAAAAGGGCACTAATTGCACCATCTTGTCACACAGGGACCTTTATGACATTATCTTATGCCTCATCTTCCTTTCTCTGTAATAGTTGTGTGAGTCAACATGAACTCAAGCTCTCTTTCCCTTCCATACCTTTCCTCTGGATATTCTTGTGCAACCAATTAGTCAATCAATTTGGTACAGCAGGCATTGGGAACAGAAACGTAATGCCTGATATTTGTTATGGAACTCAGTTTTTGACATTAGCATGGCAGTTCATGTCTCTTTATAACAGTTGAGTCGCGATCAGGCTTAAGAAGGAATGGCCCATGTGTAACAGCTGACTTTCCATTCCCGCCTCAATTCATTCATTCCCAGGCAGCTGACCTGCATATGCTACATCAAAGGGCTTGCTTTACTCTCTTTCAGGTGACTTCAGTCAAGAGCTAGGCTGGTGAAGTGATCGGATGGAAAAAAAAAAAAGAGTGAGAACAAATTGTTTCTACTTATGGCTTTCTTTACCATGGATGACGGTCAGGTTATCTTCATCCTTGATTTCTATATCCAATGAACGCTGAGTGTTTCTGCTTCATCTGCTCTGCCTGCCTGTTTCCTGCGTTCTGACTCCTGATTCCTTCCTTGGCCTAGGGATGGCAGCAACTCTGCTGCTCCCTACCCTGACTAGTGTACTAGGTTTTGTGGGTCCCCTCACTCATAAAGCATTTTTAATGATCCTGATTGGATGTGGTGCCTGTTTCCTATAATGACCCAAATGTAGGGAAGTTGGTGCTGCCACAGCCTGAGGAAACAGCCTAATCATAGGATTCAGGGGTGGGATGCTCATATGTTTGAGGATTAAGGGCTATTGATTGCTGACAAATGTGTGGGATGCCATATAAGGATGTCAGACGGTGGCATCAGGACTGTCCAAAGTAATTTCTACTGATGGGAACACAGAAAGAAGAGAAGCTGGAAGGAAGTCAGGTTGCTTGCAGTTGTTGTACAAACAGTAGTGGAGATTTCCAACTTCTGGTCTGAGAGAATAATCACAGGAATATGAGAGTAGCATTCATAGCACTCCTATGCAATGGAAAGTTTTCAATGTGCCCTTCTTCTCCCTTGAGAGGAGGAATTGATGGCTTGTGGAAACACACGTTTTACTTAGAAAAAGTCAAAGTTTGCAATGCTCATTAAATGCTAAACCACATATTCCTAATGGTACTAATGGTAGAGGAGTAGAACCCTAAGGTAAAGAATGAAGACATTTATATAGACATAGGTGAGGACTCTGAAATTCAAAATGTCTTCAAATTTCTGTGAAAACAGAAGCCAATATTTCAGCTTTCTGTGGAAAACATCTCATGAGAACAAAGAAAGTGGATTTGTGGTGTGAACTAATTGCCCTTCAAGATAAATCTATCTTCCCCACTCTAATATCTTTCATGGATTAAAAGAGTTATTAGATCCTATTATTAAAGAGAAGTGAACGTTCTTATAGTACAATATTAAATTGCTATATTATATTAATAATATACTAATTGAACATGATGAATAAGAAGTAATAAGCCTCTTAGATACCCTAGTGGGGCCTAACATATAGCAGACAAACCCATCCAAAGTCAGGGATCTGTTCCTTTGCCTCTTTTTTTTTTTTTTTTTTGCAGTCCTCAGGTTTGAACTCAGGGCTTGAGCACTGTCCCTGGTTTCCTTTTGCTCAAGGCTAGCACTCTGCCCATTGAGCCACAAGCGCCACTTCAGGCTTTTTCTGAGCCCAGGTCTTCATGCATGCTAGGCAAGCACTCTACTGCACCCGCATTCCCGGCAGGACCTTTTCTTTCTTTGTATATTTTGTCTGCAACCAGACTCAAACTTGATCCCTGATGCTTTAACTCATTAGCTGGCACTCTATCAACTGAATCACACCTCCAATATCTAGATGTGCCTTGTATCACCTCTCATAAACAAAGAAGTAATTCTCAGTTGGCTTCTTTGTGGTTTTCAGCCTACACAACATTTGGGCATTCATTTCATTAAGTTTCAGCCAGTAAAAGTGACAGTCATACAGAGAAAGAAACGGCAGCCTCTAGTTCAGAGTGGAATGCAAGCTGACTGGACTCCTGACTTCCAATAGAACCAGTAGTATCGGAAGTATCTGCAGCACACAGAGATGCTAATCTAGAGCCCATGGCAGCTCAAACAAAAGAGTCCCATATCAAAACCAGCCTCTGATTTGTCAGTGGCCCAGGTATGTAATCCACATCTGAGTAGAAATACCAGAGAAGTCTACCAATTGATTTTCCTAACTTGAGGTTATAGGTATGATCCTGTCAGCAAAACCACAAAAGAGGACATGCACCATACTCCATCGATAAAATGGAGGGGTTTGTAGTACCTTATCTCTGTAATAAATGCATTAAGTTTTTGGCATAGATTGCATTGAATCTATATCCATTATGGTAGGTAGTATTAATATTTACACACTCCATCCTACCAATATGAAATGTCTTTTCACTCTATCCTCTTTAGTTTCTTTGACCAATAGTTTATATTTTTAAGTAATTTTATAATTTTGTTCTTTTGTGTATAGTTTTGTATCCCTGGGCATTTTATTTTGATGTTTTTGTAAGTAGAATTATTTCCTTCATTTTTGTTTTTAAGTACTGTAATGTACTAGTGTATAAACAGAATTGATTTTTGCGTGTTCTATTTTACATCTTGCAACTTTACTGTATTTATTAGTTCTAATGATGTGTGTATATGTATATGTATATGTGAGTGTGTGTGTGTGTGTGTGTGTGTGTGTGTGTGTATTATTGTCAGTCCTGGGGCTTGAACTTGGTCTGGGCCCTGTCCCTGGGTTCTTTTGCTCATGGCTGGTTCTTTACCACTTAAGCCACAGCCCCACTTCAGGCCTATTATATGATCTATCTGGAGAAAATTCTGTGCTTGAGAAGTTGGGTGATTTTCTTTGGTTGTTCTATTTATTCTGTGTAGATTGTGCATGTGTGTGTGTGTGTGTGTGTGTGTGTATGCTGGTGCTGGGGTTGAACTCAAGGCCTAAACATTGTCCCTCAAGGCTAGCACTCTGCCACTTAAGCCACAGCTCCACTTCTGGCTTATCTAACTGATTAATTGAAGATAAATGTCTCATAGACTTTCCTGCCTAGGCTGCCTTCAAACTGCAAACATCAGATCTCAGCCTCCAGAGTAGTTTAGAAACTTTGAGTAATGTTCAAGTGCTTTGTTTTTTTTATTGATCTTTTGTTTGGTAGGTTCCCACTATTTAAAGTAGAACAGTGGTGTCTCTTATTATTATTGTATTAGTGCTTATTTCTTCAGTTTTTCACTACATTCTATGCATATCTAGGTAGTTTGTCATTATATTAGTATATACTTATATCTTCCTGATAAATTGAATCCCCGTTATTGTTTAATATTGTCTGTGTTTTGTGACAGCTTATAAATTATTTTGTTATGTTAATAATATATTCCCTTTGTTTGATTTGCAGTTTTCATGAACTTGTTTTTTCATTTCTTCACTTTCATTCTATGTGTGTTATTAAATCTAAAATGACTTTCATAACAAGCATAAGAATTTATTTTATTTTCATCTTTTTACACCCATTCTCTTCTTTTATGTCTTTTTGCAGTATTAGGGTTTGAACTCATGGTCTTATGATTGCTGGGCAGCTTGAATGTAGTTTATTTACATAGGAAGTTATTAGGGCTGCTGATATTTTGCTAATTATTTTCCATTTGTCTTACAGTTCTTTCATTCCTCTTTCCTCTCTTCTGTGATTCATTGATTGGAGAGGTATTATCATGTTTCAATTACTGTTTCTTTGTTTTTTTGTGTAGCATCAATATGTATCTTCTTCATGGTTGCAGTAAGATATAGGATACCTTATATATAGTAGTCCACATTAAGATGGTAAGTTAATTTGAGTTATATATAAATCTATACTATTATTTCTTTTTTCTTTGCATTTTGTGTTACTGATGTTATCATTTACATCTATTTATACTGTGAAACTACTAATACATTTGTTATCTTTTATTTTATTTTGTGCTGGTCTTCCAGCTTAAACTTTGGGACTGGGTGTTGTCCCTGAAATTCTGTGCTCCAGGTTAGCACTTTACCACTTGAACCACAGATCTATTTCCAGCTTTCTTTTCTGTTGTTGTTGTTAGTTGAAGGTAAGAGTTTCACAGACTTTCCTCGATGGGGTGGGTTTATACTAAAATCCTTAAATCAGCCTCCTCAGTAGTTAGAACTGCGGGCAGGCCATGGCTAAGATATCTTACATTCATTGATACATTTATCTTTATCAATTATTTTTATTCTTTATTGTTTAGGATATATTTGTTTCAGTTGAGGAGTTTCTTTAGTATTTCTTATAAAGCAGCTCAGCTTTTTATTTGTCTCAGCTTTTATTTGTCTGGTAAACAATTTTTATTTTCATTTTCAGAGGCTACTATTTGCTTGATATTGTTGCATTGGCTGGCAGGCTTACTGTTTTCATTTTGTTTGTTATTTTTCTTGCTTCCCCCCCCCCTATCATTTTGAAAATGTTGTCCACTGCTTTGCTGACTGAAAGGTTTCTATTCAAAAATAAATAATGATAATCCTAATAAGATTCCTCATATATGACAGGTTGCTTTGTTGTTGTTGTTACTTTAGATAATTCTCTTGGTTTTTGATTTGGGATATAAAATGCCTTGGGGTTCATTCATTTATACTCATTTTATATGAATAGTTTGAACTCTGTAAGTCTGCATATCCATTTTCTTCCTTAGATTTGGAAGGGTTTTAACTATTTTTCTTGTAATTAGCTTACTGTTCATTTCTTTTCTTCCTTGTGACTACCAGAATGCATATATTGGTTTTTCTGATGGTGTTCTATAACATCTTAATCCATCTTCAGTTTTGTTACTCTTTTTTTATTTTACTGGATGATTCTAAACACTATTTTAAAATTTAATTCTTCTACTTGCTCTAAACTACTTTACAGTTTTAAGATTTTTTTCCAGTTAGTTATTATATTCTTCAGTTTCAAGTTTTCTAATTGGTTCCCTTCATTCTATGTCCCCTTGTTGAAATTCTGACTTTAATTATGTTCTTCTGATCAGGTGGCTATTTTTGTGATTTTTTTTTTTTTTTTTGCCAGTCCTGGGGCTTGGACTCAGGGCCTGAGCACTGTCCCTGGCTTCTTTTTGCTCAAGGCTAGCACTCTGCCACTTGAGCCACAGCGCCACTTCTGGCCGTTTTCTGTATATGTGGTGCTGGGGAATTGACCCAGGGCTTCATGTATTTTTTTTTCTCAAATTTTTATTATCAAACTGATGTACAGAGAGGTTACAGTATCATACGTTGGGCATTGGATACATTTCTTGTACTGTTTGTTGCCTTGTCCCGCATGAGGCAAGCACTCTTGCCACTAGGCCATATCCCCAGCCCTATTTTTATGATTGTTAGTTTAAATTTTGTGTGAGGTTATTTATATATCTTCATTATATTAAGACAAGTTTCTGGAAATTTATATTACTCCTTTGTTTGGTCTGTTCGCTTCCCCCCACCAATATCTTTAAGTTGGTAACTATGCATTAGGAAAATTATTTCTCCTAGTCTTCAGCAAATGACTTTGTACAGGAAGAATCCTCCCCTGTCAGCCTACTCAGAGATTCTGTGTGCCTTTTAATCTTTTGTTTCAATCTAGATTACTGTCTTTGTTCTTAGGCCAACAATATCTTGTTTGCTGGGTTATATATGATAGATGGAAGCCATTTTCTTATCTAGTAACAAAAGAAGTTGGAATATTGAATGTTCATTCCCTAATCTCGAGGAAGGAAACTTTTGAGGTGTGCACAGAGCATTTGGGAGCTGTGGTCTTTATCTCAATGTGTTTGTTATCATTTTGTCATTGGAGCTAAATACCTAAGAACTTAAAGGAGAAAGAATTGGCTCACACTATCAGAAGCTGAAGCTCAAGATAAACAGTTCTACTGTTTCTGGACCTACAGTGAGGCAAAGCATGTGCTCGAACAAAGCTGTTGACCTCATGAAAGCCAGGAAGAGATAGAGTAAAAGACAGAAACTGAGGTGGGGGAGGGAGAGGAAAAAGACAAGGGACAGGAATATAAAATACTAGAACAATTCTAAGAACTAAGAAGTATATAGTACTCTGGTTGCTTCACAAATATTCTTAATATCTTGCTCCACTTAAACAAAATTGGAGCAGGGTATCAGGGATTCATGCTTGTAATCCTAGGTACTTGGGAGGCAGAGATCTAGAGGATCACATTTGAAGTTCCTGCAGGAAAACATTTAAGAGATCCTATCTTGCACAGTGGCGGCATGCACCTGTCATCCCATGTGCATAGGAAGAACAAAAAGGACATTGCTACCCATGCCAGCCTGGACAAAAGGTGACACAGCAGCAACAAAGGCAGGAGGTGTGGTTGAAACTGTAGAAAATGAGGAGCAGTTAGTTCAAATTACAGAACTGTTAAGGAAAACCAGGAGGAGGAGGGAGCTGAGGAGGAAGAGAAGGAGGAAGGAGGAGAAGAAAAAGAAGAAAAGGAGAAGAAGGAAGAAGAAGGAGAGGGAAGAAACAGAAAAATAAAAATAAAATGGGAAACAACTCAGCATACCCGTTTTTGAGTAGGCCTTGGCCCTACTTTAGAAGGGAAAAGTTGTTCTGTTCAATAGCATTATACATACCTATGCTCATGTGTATATACTGTTTGTTTGGAGGGAGGTTGGCTTCTTAAATATGTCTTTGTTTTAACTGACATTTTTCTATGAAATAGTAACTGTCCTATGAAACAACACAGGCAGAAGGGTCTCAAGATTAGTTGCTGCATGATGCCTCTTCCCCAAGGAGGAGAGCTGGATCTAACAAATAGCTCAGTGATTGTATCTTATCAAATCTGCACACCCAGTGTCTGCACACCTTACTAGGTAGATATTCTACCACTAGAGCAACCACCTTTCTGTTTGGTTATGGTTGCAGTAGGGTCTTTTCTTCATTCCTGGGTTGCATTGGACCATGATGCGCTCACTTACAGAGCGCTATTTCCCATGTAGCTGGGATGCCAGTCAAGTACGATGGCCTCGCCTCATTTGTGCTTTTCTGTGTACTCTATGTCCCTTTGGGAGAGTATCATCTTGCTGAACCTCAGTCTTTTCCAAGGAACTGAACTTTGCTTCTCCAATTCCTTTACCTCCATCTTATTCCTGTTCACTGACAAGTTCTCCCACATTTCCTCCATGAACATTTCCTGAAAGCAACTTTCATTTGTAACTTTTCTCCATTAACTCTGGTTGTCATAGCCTGCTCCAAAATGAAAGGTAAAATCTAATTCATCTAAAATGAAAAGTAAAAGCCTTACTTTTAACCTTCAACCCAGTACACTTTTTCATATAAGGCAAAGTGTGTGTATGTGTGGGGGGTGTGTGTGTGTATGTGTGTGTGTGCGCACGCGCTTGGTCTTGCTTATTTCTCCTGCACCTGAAACACTGGAAGCCTGTAACTATTGAGTTGGCTCCCTGCCCTGCTGATGTCATTGCATTTTTCTTTTTCTTGTTTTCTTGCTGTGGCTTGAACTCTGGGCCTGGGCTCTGTCCCTGATCTTCTTTTGCTCAAGACTAGAGCTCTATCACTTGAGCCACAGCACCACTTCTTGCTTTTTCTGAGTAGATTATAGGAGATAAGAGTCTTGCTCAATTTGCTGTCCCGACTGGCTTCAAACCTTGATCCTCAGACCTCAGCCAAGGTGTTAGCCACTGGCACCTAGCTTCATTGCATTTCTTGCACAGGGACCATGCTAATCTCTGTATCCTTCCAATTTTAGCATATTTGCTGCTGAAGCGAGCACTTCATTGCACTTCTCAGTAGTGTTTCCTGTGCAGGATCCCAGCCTTAGGTAAACTCTACTTGACTCTTCAGCTTCAGTGGTTTTTATTACTTTTTTTTTTTTTTTTTTTTTTGCCTGTCCTGAGGCTTGAGCTTGGTGCTTCTTTGAGCTTCTTTTGCCCAAAGCTAGTATTAGCTCTACCCCTTGAGCCACAGATCCTCTTCTGGCTTTTTGCTGGTTAATTGCAGACCAGAGTCTCTCAGATTTTCCTTCCCAGAGATGCTTTCAACGGAGATCTCAGCCTCCTGATTAGCTAGGATTATAGATGTGAGCCAATGGTGCCCAGCCCATATCAGCTTTGGATGACCTACATCATCTGGTGACCTCCAGGGTATAATTGCTACATATTTGTGTGACTGCCTTAGTCATTTGTCTCTTTTTGACCTGTTATTGCCTTTGTCACAGGATATTAGCCTTGGTTATCCACTGTATGAAGTACAATAGTTTGAATATTGTAGTTTTTTAATATATGTTCACTAAATAGAATATTAAATGAGAACATTGTGTTCCAATAAATATTTCTGGTATGTGATTGCTCTCTATATGACTAGAATTAATAGAACTTCATCTTATCAAATTCTTTAAACCTAAAGTGAAAATATTTTTCCTATTTTAGGACATTACACACACATGTAAGTTTTATTTATATATGTATATAATATATTTCAGAAACATAGCTTTTAGATATGTATTCTGTGGTCATAAAATTGATCTTTTTGAGTTGATAATTTTTAATAAAATGTAATATTACCTTCATCTGAGTATATTAGCATAATTTCTTTATATTAAGTAGAAGCAAAGTTCTGTCAACTACATTTCTTTGTATAGTCAGAAAATAAGTTCTTGAGTTTGGAGCAGGATTCATTTTGCAGTAGCTATTTTTCCTTTATCTCCTTCTAACAGGGGCATGAAGTGTTTTTTTTTCTTAAATGCTGAATGGCCCCAACTTGTCAGAAGTCCTGCATTTCCAAGATTCCAGAGAATAAAGTGAAAGGGACGTGGTGACCTCCACATGGGTCAGGCTTTGCCAAGAAGAACTATGGCACTGGCATTCATAATGCAGTTTTGATAATGCAGACAGCTGGAAGATTGTCCTGACAGTCCAAAATTTCACTCTCTCCTTCCTAACCACACACAATAGGGTTCATTCATGCAAAAGGTTTTATAGTGGAACAAAAAAATTTTAAATGGTAAACTTATTTTAAATCTTTATATTATAAGGAAAATTCTAAATGAAAAAAATATTGTTCCTACGTAAGACAAAGATGGGGTAAAAAAAATGAAAACTTTACATATAATGCTTGTTTTCAGCCATGATGCTAAAAATTAGTTTTAAAAAACTCATACAGAAAAAACAGCAATAATTGACCATCTAAGCAGAAAAACAAATAATAATCTAGTAGTATTTAATTTCTTCTGTTTTTATTGTAAATTATTATTTCGTCAGAAACAACTTAAGTTCTATATAATTGCCAACATTGAACAGTAGAGGGCAGAAAACAGTGAGCTTTTCTTGCAAATTTTCTTTGCAATTTAAATTTTGATCTTGTTAGTGACTAACTTAAGATAAATATTCTAGACATAAGATGTTTCTAATTATTTAAGAAATAACTTTTGACTATGAAAAGTAAATTTCAATACTGTACCATTTGTTCACATAACCATTTACTTCCATCAATTTAAATATATTGCACATACATCAAAAGAATTCTGTGCTTGGGTATGACTTTATACTTAAGCAGACTGAAAAAGTTTTATAAATGATTATATTCCTATAATTATGCTGAAATACACTGGTATTTTCCCACACGTGAGAGGTAAATTCATAACCATGTTATGAACACAGATTATTGGTATACAAGTTTAATGACTGAAGACAAATTTTACTTTGCTATGTACTATAACCCATTCTTGAAACTATTTTCCTTTCAAAACATAAATCATTTCAGATTATCTTGTCTTCTATTACATGTGGTGATTCAGTGTACATGACTTATTTAATTAATTCTTTATGTTACATTATTACAAATATACATATAATTTATTTCTCTTGCAATTTTTGTTTGTTAAATTGTAAAATGCTAAGTGACTCTTAATTAAAAGAATCTGCTTTATTTATAGTATAAATAAAGAAGCTGAAATAAAGATAGATAATAGATTATACATATTTTGACTTCCTGGTTTATAAATATCTATGTATGAAGTATTATCATTTAAAAAACACAGAGCAAGATTTAAGAGCACCAAAGACTACTTGGACCATTTCTCATTTTTCAAGTGGGAAAATTGAGACTTACTATGATTAAGGCACAAGTGTGAACTAATCTGAACAGTGAGAAGTGACAGATGTGATATTACTGCTACAGCCCAACAAGAAAGTCAGATGATAGGCTAACGATTTGGAATATTAGAAGATTCTTCCTGTGTGTCCTGTTGTTTAATCTTTAGGCCCTTGGACACAATTCCATGAAACGAGTCCTCTTTCATTTCTTGGTTTAAAATCGCAAAGGCCATGCAATTTGGTGAGGGAATTTCTGAAGCAGCAACGAGAATTGCCACAGTAGGTTCCCAGGGAGAGATTGATGAACAGCATGGAGAGCAACATGAGAAACATATCTAAAAGCTAGGTTTCTGTAATATATATCATAAACTCATATATTTAAACTTCCATATATAAACTTATATATATATATATACGTGTGTGTGTGCTCATATGTGTGTATAATGTCCTAAAATGGAAAATAATTATTTTTCGCTTTAGTTTGAAGAATATGGTATGCACATGATAATATGGACGTGCTTCCTCCCCAGGCCAGAGCCTGTCTTTGCTTTCGAGCCCGCGCCGGGCTGTTTGAGCTGTGTACACACCTGTGAAGACATCTTCGGGAGGCTGGCAGAGCTAGGGCCGGCAGTTCAGGTCTGTACGCCCGTACCGGCCCAGCGGAGTGCGCTTTAAGGATGGGATTTCCAGGCAAAGCATTTTGCAGACTCAGTCTTGACACTTCCCTCTGCAACTTGAGGCTTTCGGGGCGAGGACGTTGGTGTTCCTCCCGCCCCGGACCGTGAGCACAGCACAGGACGCCAAAGTTCCCAATTTGGGGACACTGCCCTGGGTGAGGTATTTAATCTGTTGGCTTTTCAGCTGTCAGGCAATGGCCGCGTTTCTAGATTGTTCGAGTGAGTTTTGACGAGAGCGATTGGAGACAAAATCCAAAATGACTCTGCACGTAAAGCAGCAAGGCCTGCCCAGGGATCGCCCCCACCGCCAAGTGCCATCTGCAATTCGCTTTCCCCTGCCCCGCGGCCGGAAATCGGCTTTGCAGCATTCGATCCGGGCCGGAGCATCTCCGCAGCTGCAGCAGGGAGGCGCCGCGGGCGCCCCGGGCGGGAGCAGGGCGCTGTCCTCGGTGCTGAAATCCAGATGCAGGCGCGCGCGCGCGGCGGGCGCCCGTGCTGCTGGAGACCCGCGGTCTCTCCTAGGAGCCTTGGCCGCGGGGCTGGAGCGGCGCCTCGGCGGGGGCCGTGCGGGGTGCGGGGCGCTGTGCGGGGGAGGTGGGGGGGGTGGAGAGCGAGCGCGCCCCCTGCTTGCCGCCGTCCGCGCACGCGCGCCCGGCACTGCCTGCCTCTCTCCGGTGACTTGGCTCAGTGCGCGCGTGTGTGAGTGTGTGTGAGTGTGTGCGCGCGCGCGTGTGTGAGAGAGGAGAGAGGGAGAAGAGAGAGCGAGAGGGTGAATGTGTGTGAGTGCATGGGAGGGTGCTGAATCTTCCGAGACACCGGGACCACAGCGGCAGCTCCAGGGCAACTGCAGCCAGCCGAGCCTCCGGACTTGGGAAGGGGGACCGGGCGCAGGCGTCGAGAGCCACCGGCGGCACCGGAGACGGGCGTTCTTCTGCCTCCACTTCAGCAGCTTGGTGCTAAATTGTTGTCTCAAAATGCAGAGGATCTAATGCACTGAGAGAAACGACCACAGAGGAAGAGGAGACACACACACACACACACACACACACACACACACACGAGGGGGTATTTTGTGGATGCTCCACTTTTCTTGGAAATGCAAAAGATTATGCATATTTCTGTCCTCCTTTCTCCTGTTTTATGGGGACTGATTTTTGGTGTCTCTTCCAACAGCATACAGATAGGTAGGTACCCTTTGTGCTATGCTTTTGAATTGTGCATAATTTGGTGGTAATCTTTGTTCACAGTGGACAAATTAATTCATGTCATGTAGACTTATGTCATACCTTGACTGCATTCCAGATTTAAACTACCTAGAATGTACATGATTTTCTCGGGATGAGGTACGGGGGGAGCGGCTATGCCTTTGAGACAAGAAAGAAAAAGGGGTTGTCATTTCTGATGTGCAAATGGCAAGAATGCTTTCTGCCTCACCGACATCTCCTGGGTTGTGGGGATTCTCCCGGGGTCCCAACGCAAAGCCTAAGACTGGGCGGAAAGGAGACCGACCTTCCCCAGCTCCCCCACCTTGCCTTCGGTCTTCTTCCCGTCCTGACCCCTTGGCTGCCTTTTGGAGGTTCGCCTCCCTCCCCCCCCCCCCCCCCCCCGTGAATGTCTGTTCGTCCTGTTCTCGTGAATTAGACCCAGGGTCCTGGGGCCGGCTTTCTCTCCGGCCGCTGACTCGGTTGCCTCGATTGTTTGTTCTTTGCAGGGGGGTTGTTTCCGAGGGGCGCCGACCAGGAATACAGTGCATTTCGCGTAGGGATGGTTCAGTTTTCCACTTCGGAGTTCAGACTGACACCCCACATCGACAATTTGGAGGTAGCCAACAGCTTCGCAGTCACCAATGCTTGTAAGTCATGCATATTCACGCTTGTCTTGGGGGGTGGGGGGGTGTGCACGCGGACAGCTAGCGCTTTCCAGCGTGGGATGGTGTGCGTGTGTGTGTCGGTGTGTGGGTGTGAGTGGCTGCACTCGCGCGTGCGTGCGAAGGCGACTGTGATCTCGGGGACCCCTGCTGACTGAGGGGGAGACGAAGAGGAGGCGTTCGGCATGGGAGAGTGTGCGCCAGGGTGCTGGGGAGGGAGGGGCTGGAGGTGGGGGGGTCTTGCTGGGGTTCAGGGGGTGTCTCGCTGGTCGTCCGCGCCCCAAAGACGCTCTGCTCGCCCTCCCCTCGTGCGCGCCCGCTGGCACCCCGCCAACAGGGAACACGTTGTTCCCCAGGGCGCGCTGTGGGGCTGTTGGCCAGGTCCCAGGAGGGACTGCCGGAACCCGGACGCCGGAGCTGCGGGCTCCAGCTCGGCTCCAACTCGGAGCCCGGCCCCCGCGAGTTCTCCGGGCCGAGGAGACAAGTTGTTAGCGCGTTCGCGGAACTGGCATCCGGCGGTTACATAACGCCCACCCCGGGGCGCGGCGCCGCGGGGAGCCGGGCTGTGCAGGCCCGGGCCGGCGGGCGGGGGGCTGGCGGCGGCGGGGACGGGGAGGCGCTGGCTGGCGCGCGGGCGCCGCTTGGGCTCGGGGCGGCTGAAGTGGGGGTGGGGGGCGTTCCGCCGGGGCGGCCGCGGGCAGCTCGCGAGCCCGAAGCGCGCGGGACTCCGGGAGCCTGTCTGGCAAAGGCAGCCCGGGGTGGGGGGTCGCGGGGGGGGGGGGACCCGCCTTCGGTTGCCACAGGCCGAGGTGTACGATCTGGAATCATCGATCAGCCATTTTAGTCGTCGCCGCTCTCCGGGTCCCGAGCCCCGGGCTCGCGCGCAGGGCTGCTCAGCCAGGGCGGCCGCGCGGGGAAAGGTTCGGTGCAGCCCCAGCCATGGAGCCACGGCGAGTGGGGACGGGCTCCCCCGCCGCTCCGCGCGGCCGCCTCCCCGCGCCCGCACATCCGGTGGCCACCATTTCCTGCAGCTGGCGGGAGCGATTCCTCCGGAACAATCCGTGAGGATCTGCAAATGGCTCACCCCCACTCCGGATCGGCTGTGGAGTGGGTGGAAGAGCAGGGCCCCCGACGGCCACGGCCCCCGAGCGCGGGGCGGGCGGCTCGCTCGAGTCGGGGGGCAGCAGAGAGGCGCCCCGGGCCAGGACGGGCGCCAGGACGCGCGGAGCGGGCCCGGGACCCGAACACGCAGCCTCCTGGGGTCCTGGCGGACCCTCGGTACCAGACCAATCTAAGAAGATTTCAGTGCCAGGCCTGGCTTTTTTTTTTTTTTTTTAATTTGAAGCTGAATAAAGAAACTGTGTGTGTGAGAAAGAGGGGAGGGAGGGCGAGGAAGAGAGAAGAAAGAGGCTCTTAAAGTAGAATTTTTTTTAACGCTACATGTATCCCAACAAACCTTAGTGCATAACAAGTGCATACAAAATAGATTGTGTTAATTAAATTTCAAAGACTTCCATGCTTGTTCTGCATACCTGTCAGAGTCCAATTTCATTTGATATCAGGAAATTTCCCTTTCTCCTAAATGACAAGTTTGCCATGAGCATATCTGGAGTATCTATCTATATATGACCGTGATAGGCTTTGCCAAATGAGTCATAAAGAGATCATGAGTAGAGGAAGTACATTGCTTTTCAAGAGTCCCCAGTTGCAGTTTGTGAGAAAGTATAGCTTAATTTGAAAAGCTGTCGATAACGGAGGAGTTTATGCATTGGTGAAAATGATGAGAGAAATTCACAGGGAAAAGAACATACCCACATATTAAGTAAAATAAATCTGATTCCAATCCATGTGGGATTACTCTGTGGGCTATGTCATAGTCAAAGACTGCAGGCTGTAAACTGCTAGATTTAGGATTTAGTCTTACTGTTTTTCAAATTGGTCTATTTTGATTCAGACGTCATGAAAATAAGAAATATAACTAGAATGTGGACATATGTGAAAGCCATGTGTAATCCTATGAACTAATGAACTATTCTGTGTGATAAGCACATGAATTTCATTAGAAACAGCTAAACATTTTAATATACTTGATCATAGTTCTGAGGTGATGCGATTACAAATTCTTCATTTTGCATAGATTTTTCTTTTCACGAAAAAGTGAACCTAAAGTAAAAATTGTGCATGTCTTCAGATCTTAACATTACTCCTTCTAGGATTGTTGTCCTAGAATAATACAGGAACAAATAACTTGGAGGAGCCCAATACTCTTGGAAGGTGCCCACATGGATTTTCAGAATCTCAGCACTTCAACCCCCACGTTAGAAGCAACTTCACTGCTACTAACAACTATTGAGGCACAATTACAGAAAGAGGATCACTGAGCAGAATTTTCTAGAGTTGATATTGATTCATTAACTGAGAAACATCGCTTTACATTTTGTGTTGCAATTTCTTCGAGGAATTGCAAAATCTGCGAAGTGGAGTATATTTTTCTAAAATAGAAAATACAAAATTAGTTAATTAATTTGACTCTCTTGATGGGGGGGTGGTGGGAGGGAAGAGAGAGAAAAGAGATAAAGAAGAGAGATGTTTACTTGAATCGTAACCACTACAGAGTCAATAATTAAGAAGTGAATACCATCTCTAGTGTCAAATTTTCAAGTTAAGTCTTGTTCATTTAAATTCTCAAGGTTTTCCTCCAATGTATATTCTTTATTTTCTTGTCCTCCCTTCTAAATCAGGGAAAGCTATGAGTCTTTCCTGTGTAAAATAGGAGCAATAGTATTAAGTACTTTGACTGCTGACATCAAGCTAGTTTTTCCTCATTCATCTACAAGCCCAAGGCATTCTTCTCTAACTACATATTAAGTAAAGTGTATCCTTACTCAAGTCTTAAAAAGGTAGCTTTTTAAAAAAAAATTAAGCCATAAAAACCTCATCGGATTAATTCCATGTAGTAAGAAAAGGAGTTTTATAGTTTGGTGAAATAATTGGTACACTAAATTTTATTTCCTTACTGGAAATACTGACTTTGACATTGCGTTAAAGATCCAAGGTGATCTACTGAATGTCTTAAGGCTGTACGAATGAAATGAAGGCATTCTATTCTCAACTGGGTGTGCATGGCACCCAGCTCCCACACCTACACGTTCACAGTCACAGTGAGATAATGGCAGAGCTTATTTGTTCCTCCTTTGTTTCCATGGATACCTGTGGGAAGACCACTTTCCTGTCTTTCCTTCCCTCTTCTCTTCTTTCACTCTCCTCTGGCTTCTTTCCACTTCCCTCTTTGCTAGAATTAGTGCTAAGATTATATTTCCAATGATTCTTCAATTATATGTTCTCGTTATGAGAAACTATAAAGCATAAAACCAGAAGGGAAATTGAGAGTCGCATCTCCACCCATCAGCTGATGTTAGCAATGAGCTCCCAGAAAACATTCACTCATTCATAGTATTTATTGAAAGGCTTCTGGCTGTCAGAGACATAGTGAATGCTTTCCCTAGGGTCACTAACGTTTGCTAACTCACGTTCCCCTCTATGTGCTAATAGCTCTTACTTGAGACCTTCATGCCTTTAGTGTGGATTGGCAGTTGTGGTCTTGTCTAAAACGAATTCCTGGAGCTCTTAAACACAAATTCTTTATTACAGTACCTGAAAAAAACAATCTGGAGTTTTACAAAATATATGTTTGATATTAGTCTGTCTCTCTCTCTCTCTCTCTCTCTCTCTCTCTCTCTCTTTCTCCTATAGTTAACCAATGAAACCAACAGTGGAGTTTTTTATCCTGGAAAATGATGTGTTTTACATCCTAAAGACTTTTAGTAAAATTTAATGCAATGCTAATTACAAAGAAGTTTTAGAAATAAAACTGTCTAAAAGGATTAGAAACATCAGTCTCTAATCTCATAGGATTTATAACAGGAAATGTTGAATCTCTTAGGATTTATAACAGGAAATATTTGAAGTAGTCTTTATAATCTATTTTGATAAGTAATTTTGGCAAACAGTTGTTTGTCTAAGCTAACATTAATTATTTTATATTTAAATTCTACAACATAACAAAAATAAATCATGAAGGTATTAAATTTAGAGACAGCAAATAAAAATCTACTTTCTCTAAGCCAGCAGATGGAGATGTTGGAGAAAATATTGTTTGATAAAAGTGTTGCACCATTGAATACCTTTAAAGCCATTGGAAACAAATTTATTTAGAAATAAAAGATGCAAATGAAATATAATTTGGAACAATTGTTAAATTTTATTTATTAAAATAGATTGGAAAAAGTATTAACTAAAATACACTGAAAAACTTTCAGTGCTTCCTTTTAGGAACAGATGTCCTTAGTTTTCTTTTTTGTTTGTTTGTTTTCTTTTCTTTTCTTTCTGTTCTGGTCCTGGGACTTGAATTTAGGGCC
This sequence comes from Perognathus longimembris pacificus, assembly GCF_023159225.1. NCBI lineage: Eukaryota > Metazoa > Chordata > Mammalia > Rodentia > Heteromyidae > Perognathus > Perognathus longimembris. The sequence goes on along the minus strand of NC_063176.1, from coordinate 13,864,116 downwards.
TGAGTACTGTCCCTGAGTTTCTTTTGCTCAGGTTAGTGCTCTACCATTTGAGCCACAGCTCCACTTCCAGCTTTTTGTTTTGGGTGGTTAATTACAGATTAGAGTCTCACAGATTATACTGCCAAGGTGGACTTCAAACATGGTCCTCAGATGTCAGCCTAGGTAGCTAGGGAAGCTAGGGTTACAGGCATGAGTCACTGGTCCCCAGCTTTTTGGGGTGTATTTCTTATTATTGAAGTTTAGTCATGGATCATGCAAATTGTGTTTCTGTATTCATCAAATTAATGCAGTTCTTAATGTGGAAGAGTTTTGTGTGCTTTTAGTTAATATTTATAGAGTGTAAGTAGGTATATATAGATTGGTCATTTTGTTGAGATACGTAGAAAAAATTAGAATTACTGGGTTTTGTTTTTGGGGTCTTCTTTTTTTTGGTGCCAGTCCTAGGACTTGAACTCAGACCCTGAGTGCTGTCCCTGAGATCTGTTTTCTCTAGGCTTGAGCTCTACCACTTGAGCCACAGTACCACTACTGGCTTTTTCTGAGTAGTTTCACAGACTCTCCTGCTACGGCTGTCTTTGAACAGTGATTGTCATTTCTTAGCCTCCTGAGTAGCTAAGGTTACAGGCATGAGCCACCATCACCAGACTGAATTACTGTTTTTTTATATATGCAAAAATTCTGAATCATATCTGAATCAATTTGGATGTTACTACTTCAATGATGAGAAATTATAATATTACCAGTCCATAACAACTTCAGCACCACTGTAAATATTATATTCAATCAAAATATGAGAAGAAATAAATAGCTTCTTTATATCAGAATAACTAGTTTTGTTGAGTTATTTGCCAATTACTTACTGCAAAGGAATTTTTTTTACCTATAATCACTTACTGCAAAGGAATTTCAAGGAAGTATAAGAAAGGGTGACAAAGGATACTTGTTTCCTAACCATTTCAGTATGGGTTGCTGAATAACTGTGTTTTTAGACACTTTACTTTCTTTCCTTCCCTTGCTCTCTTTATCAATAGCACTCAAAAAGCAAGTAATTTTCAGAGTATATTAGATCACAAGAAGTAAGATTTACATTGCGGTGAGAACTATTCTTTATTAATTGTTTAAGGAAGTAAAAAGTACATTACTCTAAAAGCTAAAACTTTATGCTAATTGAAATGTTTATTTAGATGTGAACAGTCTCTAGGTAAGTTAATTTCCTATACTATTATTTTTGTTTGCTTGTTTGTACCAGGACTGGGGATAGGGCCACATGCTTTCCTTTGTCTGTTTCCTTCCAGGCTATCACTCTTTCACTTGAGCCACACCTCCATTTCCAGCTTTTTCCTGATTAATTAGAAATAGCAATCTCCTGGATTTGTCTTCTCTACAGTAGCTTTGAACCCTGATACTCAAATCTTAGCCCCCTTAGTAGCTAGGATTGCAAGTTTGGGCCACCATGGCCCAGGCTATTTCCTTTCTTTTTTCTTCCCTTCTGCCTCTGCCTTTGCCTCTGTCTCTGCCTCTGTCTGTCTGTATAGTGCCAGTCCTTCAGCTTGTACTCTGGGCCTGGGCACTGTCTCTGAGCTTTCTGAATGAAATCTAGCACGCTGCCACAGCTCCACCCCTGACTTTTGTGTGTGATTAATGAGATAGAGACAAGAGTCTCAAGAACTTTCCTGCCTGGGCTGCTTTTGAACTACAGTCCTCAGACCTTAACCTTTTGAGTAGCTAGGATTACAGGCATGAGCCACCAGCATGCAGCTTCCTTTCTTTTTAAATTGAATTTGACTGCATATTTCTTAGATTTCATTAAATATAATTTCTTTAATTATACAAAAATTGTGTCCACATATCTACGTTGTTTCTTACAAATTATCATCAAGGAGCTTGTCTCTTTAAATAATCATTAAACCTAACATATCCCAAATCTTCTCAGTAAAATAGGAAAATTGTTGAACTCAAAAATTTAAAATAGTCTACATATCAAAATGTTCTACATATCAAAATATATTTTTTTTCAAACAACATCTACTAATTTGGGAAAAAACGATTGTGGTTCTTGCACTGGTACTCATTAGGAATGTTATTTTCCATGTTAATCCATTTTCAAACTTTCTTTTATTATTTTTCATAAATTTATTTCATGGAATGAGAATATGTAAAAATGAATGGGAAAATGTAAGTGTGGCCTCTTTGTTGCCTTTTGCCCTTTGCAAAGTCTTTAGTGAGACTAGCCTTATGTGCAAAGGTATTTAATATTAATAATTATTTATCTAATTATTACATTTAGGTTTTTTTCAAAAATTGTGCCAGTGTAGTAGCTTGAATACATAGCTTTTGCTCTGATTCAGGTTTCTTGCGCCACACTCTAGCTGGCTTTTGTTTGCTGATTAATTGGAGATAGAATCTTGAAGACTTCAGCCTGGGCTGGCTCTCAACCTTGATTCTACAAATTTCAGCTTTCTGAGTAGCTAAGATTATAGACAGGAGCTGCAGATGCCTGACTAATGTAAGTGTGTGTGTGTGTGTGTGTGTGTGTGTGTGAGAGAGAGAGAGAGAGAGAGAGAAAGAGAGAGAGAATTCATCTATCAGGTAGTATTCAAAGCTGTGGTTGTGCTTAAAGTTACATTGATGAAGATTGAAGTGAATTAATATCTATACAATAAACATTTTAAAACATTTTACAAAGGGTAGTCTTTGGATGATGTAAGAACTCTTGAATACTTGAGCCCAAAGCTGTGATCGCTATAGATCTTCTCAGATTCCTTTTTTTTTTTTTCAGATTCCATTTTAAGTGTAGATTATCTATAACTGTGAATGTACTTGACCTTGAATGGCCACAAAATTATCTTAGTAACTCCTTTCCAAACCCTAATTAGGCTATTACATACTGTAATTATTAGTATTAATTTTTCCAATGTAATTTTAAATAAAATACAGAAAAAATATTGTTCTTTCTTTAGAGCATGTCTGGAAATGAAGTGTTTATGGACATAGTTTCTTGTTTTGGACCAATTGTTCTATTTTTATTAATGTGTCTGACTGTTTTTTTAAAACTGTGTTTTGGTTGTTGTTGTTTTTTTCTTTTTTGGTACTGAGGATTGAACCCAGGACATTGCACTTGCTAGCAAGTACTTTGCCACTGAGCTACATGCCAGCCCTGTGTCTGACTATTTTTATATGCATATCTTTTTTTTCTACTGTGGCTATTTTTAATATATGTTTCAGTCATTTTGTTTCATCTTCTTTGAGTTTTATTGATTTTTTTGATCAAAATATCTTGTTATCAAATTTTATTTGAGGCATTAACTTTGATTGTAAAAAGACATCCAAAGAGCTTACCTCTACTCTTTGCAGGTCAGAGACAGTGTTAAAACTTAGTGTTGGAATGTACAGTTGTTTCAACTGAATAGAACAAATAAGTTAGTGAAATGCCACGTTCATTATAGAAAGGAAATTTATGAATTGCTAGTTTCTTAGATCGTTTTGATTTTTATAACTTCACATTCTTCAAATCCATATCTGCTTATGTTTACTATTTTGATTACTCTTGAGAATTTTACCTTATAGTTTTAATATAGATCATTTACTACTATTCAGTATTAATGTTGTCAACTAAAATGTGAGCAGAAATTAAAGAACAGAACTGACTTTAATTGTAATTTATCTTAAACAATGTGTTTTATGGTCTTCTGGTGATTTTACACTCAAAACTTTCAGTTAACTTCAGAAAGTAATTGTATAATGCAAATACTTTAGTCTAATTTTTCTAACTATTCAAATTATGCTGATGGAAATGAGAGAAAGATGCTCATATACACTGTGTATGCACTATGCTTATTATTGAAATAACATGTAGTATTACTTGACTCCTCATCCCAATAACAGAATATAAACTAAGCCAATATATCTAGCTTTGTCAGTGATACTCAGATTATATTGCCTGGCCTAACAGAAATTCCTTCAGTCTATAAACTTTTTGTGGCAACATTACATCTCTGTTTTAAATTAATTCTGTTGAGATTAAGCATTCATTTCACAATTACTCTGTCATCAGTATTCAAGCCACTGTTGTAAGATTATGTCATGAATTTGATAATATACATTCATTTCTTATGCATGAGTAATAGGACACAATGCTGTGGGTGTAAATATTTTCAGAGTAAGGAAAATATTTATTTTCCATTATTGCAGATTGAAATTGACAAACTTCTTATAGTGTGAGAGAGGAGGCCTTGGATAAGAAAAGAAAACTCCAAGAACTTGGCAGTAGGCCAGGTTGTAGGAATTTGGAACTGTAATTCCTTCCTTCCTTCCTCCCTCTCTCCCTCCTTCCCTCCTTTCTTCCCTTCCTTCCTTCATGGTTCCTCCTTTCCTCCACGTTCCCTTTACTTTGCTTAGACTGCATGCCTACAGTTATTCTGTATTTGAATTGAGCTATTATAAAAGAGAAAATTTGGTCATAATATTAATCTTGAGTTTTGTTGAAACAATTGTTTCCAGAGAGAGATAAGACAGAAAGGAAGCAATTGGTCTATTCTTTGGTAAAAAGACAAATTTATGGTACTTTATCCTTGTGGGATAGTAAAATAGTTTTCCTTGAAAAGTACTATGATAAATGCTGACTAAAGATTTTACAAACCATGCTATAGCGCACACTATTAGACTATGGATTTTGTGGGGAGCCTGTGCGCTGGGCCTGAAAGCTGTCCTTATCTCCTAACTGGAGTACCTGTGATCTTGTAGCCACACAGCTCCTGGTAAATATTAACAGAGATTATTGTTGATGATACATTGCTATTTCTCTCTTTGTTTTAACTGTACTAGGATTGGAATTCAGGATCTAAATTTGCAAAACAGGTGCCCTACCACTTGAGACATACCTTTAGCCCTTTTCACTTTTTTTTTTTTTTTCAAGTAGGTGTCTCGCTATTCTTCATCAGTCAGGCTGGACTCTGGACTTTGTATTTTATGTCTTTCACATATCCAAGATGATAAGAGTTTTCTCCTTTGCCTAGATTTTACCTAGATTTAACTCCTTTTGTCCGAGGTGACCTATAGGATCTCCCAATCTCAGTTGATACAGTAGCTGGGATTAAGGCCTGGGTCATTATACACAGTTTGAATCTTTATATTTTTAACATTTACTGTAGTTATTGAACAATTTAGGTATAAAATGAATACGATTTTATTTGTAAAGAAAATCTGTAGTCTTCCCACATCCAGATGACTATGGAAAGAGCTCCTTGGGTTCCTCCCCAAGGGAGCATTGCCACCACAGACAGGGGCTGTCTGTTGGACGGGTTTGGCAAGTCATGACTGGACATGGAACTTGGTAGCGAGGGCTGTTTCCTTGGCTGGGATAGTATTTTACATCCAGAGAGGGGATTCTGAAAACATAGGCAATCAACCAAAAAGATCATCAGGATGCCAGGTCGCTCTAGTTTTCTGGATATAGTACCACGAAACCCTCCTCTTTAGGTCTCAGGACATAGGCAAGTCAGAGTTATCATAGTGCTAGTGAATGCAGAAAGTTTCTCTCTCTCTCTCTCTCTTTCTCTCTCTTTCCGATGGTACAAGGCTTTTGCTCAGCTTGCTTGCTCATGCCAGTGTTTACCTCTTGGGATAGGCCTCCCATCTGGCATTTTGCTGGTTAATTGAAAAATGAAGTCTCACAGACTTTTCTGCTAGCTTTGAACTGAGACCTTCCATTTCTCTCAGTCTCGAGTAGCTAGGATTACAGGTGTGAGCCAGCAGTGTTCAGCCACAGGGGAGATCTATCTGTGAAGATCATATAAACAACCTTTGCATCTTTGCGGTTTGCATTTCCCCATGTCCTGGGACAGAAACTAGCACTGGCAAAGCCCCTGTGCACGTCCATGAATTCTAGCTACCCTACTGGATGTGTTACACTGGGTAAGTCGCCCATCTGTGCCTCAGCCTCCGGCTGTGCAGAGGGACACATCCATGAGCAGGTGTTTTTTGTGCGTGAAGATACATCTAATAACACAGTTATGTGTATGCACCAAAGTCAGAGTTTTTTTAAACAAATTATTCCATCCTATGTGGGGACCTTTGCATGGTTTTGATCAGCACTATCCATGAGAGGAAGAACACATTTTAATTTCTTTCTGGAGATGACATGTACTTTGTTTATATGTGGGCACACCAAATGCTGAAACTAACAGCCACAGAAGCCACTTCACATGATGTGCCATGCACTGCAGGGGAGGATGAAATTTCCAAGCTGGGGGTGGGGTGGGGGGGTCTAGAAGAACAGGATCACCCCACCCCCGCCCCCCCACTCTCTCCTACTCTCCCCCATTGCCTGTAGCTTCATTTCAGGATGTTAAACAGTATCCTTCATAGATCTTTCTCTTGGTTGATTGATATATCTTGACAATTTGCAAAACTGGGCACATTGAATATTTCTAATGTTTTAATTGATTTACTTATACTTAAACAAGAAGCAATCAATGGAGACACAGCCTTAGGAATCAGGGAAAAGTAGGTTTGAATATAATTAGGAGAGAGAGTGTGTGTGTGTGTGTGTGTGTGTGTGTGTGTGTGTGTGTGTCTTTGTAACTTTAGGCTCAATTTCCTTGCCATATTTGATAACATTACTGAGGTTGTTAAATGAGAAAACAAATGCCTTCTTCACTTTGTCAGAAATCAGTGTTTCTTTTTCCCAGTCTTTTCCTGGGATTTGGACAGTGGACTCCGAGCCAAGGAGGAGAATGAAATGGAAGTTTCTGCCTTGAGAGAATTTACAGTCTCATGACTGTGTGTGTGTGTGTGTGTGTGTGTGTGTGTGTGTGTGTCAGTGTGTTCATAGTTTCTTCTGAGCACATTGTTTTGTCTGAACTTCAGCGCTGTTCTATAAAGGTTACAGAATAACAAGATTTACTGTGGTATTCCACTTCTGGATAGGAAAAGAAAATTTGAGGTAACTTGCTGAAAACTATTGTAAAATTGTGAGATTTAATCTAGAAAACAAACCAGTGACGTCCCAAGGCAGAATCTGTCACTGTCACTTGGCAATGTAGCTGGTTTGTCAAAGTGTACATGTCTGGATGAAATTTCTGGTTCAACGTTTGAAAGTCATGGGATTTTGTATAAAGCAGTTCAGGTTTCCAGTCTTGATTCTGTGCTAAGATGGAAGTTATTGTACTATATGCTCTGTAAAGTTACTGTTGGATTGAAATGACAACAGTTGCCCTACTTGTAGAGTGATTAACACCACTGTCTCAGTGATTCCAATCCCCCTGTGTGCATATTAATCCCATGTACTTAGCCATGCGTTAGCTGCATAGCAGAGAAGGTTGTTAAGAGTTCCTTCTTTATCATATCCAAAATACTGAGCCATTATTAAAACACAACCATTCAAGGAAACATAAGAACTAAGATTTCATTTTAATATCATTTTTAGAAAACTATAAAACAAGTGCATTCTAGAAGAATTTTGGTATGTTCTTGACTCCTATCCCTCCCCAACTAAGAAGATTAAAAAAAAATCTGAAAATTACTCACAGTTAAAAGCTGAACATTGTGGCTAACATTTTGTGTGACTATCTGATACTATTAGTATTCATATATTTAATATGCTAGTATAGTATGATATGATTAGAATACATTAGTATAGAATATATGATTATATTATATGATGATATATGATTATATTACATGGCTATATTATAGAATAATATCACTATATTTAAATTACCAAAGTGACTGTATATATTCCTGGTGGGTAGAGAGATATGAAAGGTAGGTTAGCTTTATTGTGGACTTCTTTGCTGGAGTCAGTTGTCTGAATTTCACTGCCCAGTACTTTGCCATCTGCCTCTTACATTTCTTTCCTAGCAGGAATAAGGACGTTCTTTTTGGCTGATGTTCATCTATAGAAAAGTCTGGGCCAGGTGCTGCTGGCCCACACCTACGAGTTACTACTAGCTCAGATCTACTACTAGGTTGAAATCTGAGGATCTGGTTTGAAGCCATCTCCAGCAGACGAATTCAATAGATTATCTCCAATTCACCTTCACTAAGCCAGAAATAGAGGTGTGGTTTGAATGGGTAGCAGGAGCCTTGAACGATAAAGCTAAACAGAAGTGCTAGCACCTGAATTTAAACCATAATACCAGCCCAGAAAGTTTTTTAAATGAGTGAGAGGAGTTAAGAAAGTGTTACAAATGGTGTGAATTCGATGAAAGAAAATTACGTGCATGCTATCATGTTGTAAACATCACAATAAAGCCCCTTTGTACTATTAATTTATGCTAATAAATTTAAAAATAATTTTTGGCTTTAAATAACTTTTTTAAGGAAGCAGAAAGCAAGGAAGAGGCTTATAACGAATGACAACAACAATGTCCTACACATAAGCTAAATGTTTTGGACTTGATAAAATATTCACTACCTCATTCTGTGCTGACTCTCTTTCTTTTAATGTTGTTTTATTTTGCTGTTAACAGCAGTTACATGAACTCTTTAATGTAGTATAACAGGAATTTGGGTCAAAATTACTCTGTTTAAGCAAATCTGTGTATTTAGGAGAAAAGGTATGATGACAATTTTGGGTTTTGCAGAATGCATTTGCATAAAACAGTAGCATCTTCTTAGCATTTTAACCACAGTGTTTGTGCTCATTTGTTTTGCTCTTCACCTTTCTTCAGACTTGTAGTTCCATATTATTCAGAGCTGATTATGTCCTTAATGTATAAGTGACGAAGAACAAGATAAGCCTTTTTGTTGGAAATTATTGATGAGTAAGAAGTCTTTTATTTCTTTTTTATGAAAACATAAGATCAAAATTCTGTTTAGTTTGGATAGAACTTTCTAGTACACAAACATAGAAATGGACTATTCTATTAGTTGCAAATAATGAAGAAACCTAGAGATTACTGTTTCAGAATAGAAGCATAAACTTTTTTAGTGATTTCTTCTGCATTAAATTTCTCCTATTTAAAACACCACTGGGACTGTTTTCCAAAATAAAGAAGCAGTTCACTTTGCATGAAATTTTCATGCTATGCAAGCAAGTTCATGCATTCAATTTTTTCAAGTTCATTTTCAAAATAAGTATTATTTTCTTTAAATCTATTTTACCATTTTGTGTTCTTGTTTCTGGAATGTCTCTCTCTCTCTCTCTCTCCTCTGTGTGTGTGTGTGTGTGTGTGTGTGTGTGTGTGTGCACACGTGCATGTATGTATGTGATAGTTGGGGTACAAATATAAATATTTACTATACCTACATACTTACTATAATATGTATATAATATACTTACTTTTATAGCTTAAAAAACAAGAAAACACCACCATAGCAATGGCATGAACATAACATTTTAAAGTTTCTTCCCTTATTAAGAACAATGAACAAAAGATCCATCGTGGTGATAAAATATAAAATGCATAATACAGTGGACTTAACTATCTGCATAATTCTGAAGCAGACCTCCAAGGACCTATTCATCTTTTACAACAAGAATACACAAACACACACACACACACACACACATCAACAGAATTGAGGAATATAAGGGAAGGAGGAGGTCTAAGGGAGATGAAGATGTTGAAGTGGTGAAACAAATCAGGGTGTGCTGTACACATAAACTGTTTTGTTAGCTAGTTTAAAAAATCAATACCTACCTTAAAACCAAGATAAATAAGGGTAGGGTAGGCTGGGAGGGGTGAGTAAGAATATTGAGAGGGATAGCATTGATCAAGAGGCACTGTATTCATAAATTGCTTTGGTGAATGACGACTCTCTTGTACAACTACTTAAAGATAATTAAACTATTTAAAAATAAATAAAATAATACAATAAAATACATTATGCAAAATGAAACAAGGCAGACACAGACAGATAATCAATGTTGCAGTCCGCTGGGATTGGGGGCAGTATAATGACAGGAGAACAGGCTGGCAACTGAGGTTTGGGTGGGGACAGGGAACCCTAAAGGATTCCTGCTATAGGATCCTGAGACTCCATTAATAAGCATTTTATTGAGTTTAGTACAGGGAGAGGGGACTGAAGATATGGGCAAAGGCTAGGGTTACAATCATTAACATGAAGCACAGTTTGCGTACAAGTGATAATTGACATTTCACAGGAAGTGGAGGGAAGCAATAGACATTACAAGGTTAACACAGACTCTCCTTTTAAACACACTTGGGGTAGTAATTTGAGCCTCTGTATTGCCTCGAGTGCTCCATCTTTCATGGACTCTAGCCTCCAGCATTCTGGGAGCTTGTTCCAATCTCTCAGTGCCTTCGGCTCCTCACAGCTAGGCCATAGGGCTCTTCACAAATCAAAAACCAAAATCATTGGATAGAAAGGTAGTCACGTTATGATGGGGGTGGAAGCAGAGCTAGGAATCGTGTAATAGTGTAATATTTCTGGTTGTAAAAAATGAATACGTCTTTTCTTTCCAGCCAAAGAAGTCATTAATCTCGGTAGCTAGATGATTTTCTTATTATGTTAGAATGTGTAGTCACTGTGGTAGATCATTTATAAACATTATTCTGTGCCTTCGAAGTAGATTGGAATCAAAATAAATTATAATCAGAAATGGTAATTCCAAATTTTATGAAGAAAAAGTAAAACAATGACTTTCAGTGGAGTTATTTGTCCTAAAATACCTGATTTAGAATATAGTTTAGGAGCAAATTGTTGTCCAAGTGAAGATGTAGTATCCTGGTCACCCAGGATTTGAACTCATGGCAATCAAATCACCAGCACTCAGTCAATCGGGCTAGGAGTGTTTATGTAGCTGTGGACAGCGTCTGCTCTCCACCCTCAGGATGGTAAAGAACAGCCCTGAGCCACCGCAGGGCTGGGTTTTTAAAGGTAGGAGCTATGCATTGTACAGCAGGTGCTCACTTATCACATGCAGGGCATGGCAGGAGGTCAAAGCAAGTCACAAACGGGTTAAGCAAGCCCTGTACAGAAGCCGAGGTGACCTAATAGTAACTTCATTTTTAACAATTGTTACCATGTTCCCCTAATATCAACTAAGCAACCATGAGCAGGCTAAAGCAATCCACTAAGCTTTCATGAGTGGAGCAACCTGACAGTTACCATGGTATTTCTATAAATATTACTATGATTATTTCTATAATCTATTACTATGATCATTTTTACAATCTGTTACTATGGTTGCTACCTAGATGCAGAGAGGAACAAGGGCTACATATATTTTTAAATGTCAAACTATGAGGAACTAGTCTCATGGGCGGTGATGCAGCCCTCTAGAGTAGAGTCACCAAAATGGAGTTATAGAAGCCAAGGGTAAACGCTAAGACTGAAATTTTACAAGGCCTATTGTTTCTAGGAGCTCAGGGGGCTACATTTTCCCTTGGTTCTCACAGAAGGCATCAAGTAATATACTTACTAAATGAGGCTATTAAAAATAATTTCAGGGGCTGGGGATATGGCCTAGTGGCAAGAGTGCTTGCCTTGTATACATGAGGCCCTGAGTTCGATTCCCCGGCACCACATATACACAAAATGGCCAGAAGTGGCGCTGTGGCTCAAGTGGCAGAGTGCTAGCCTTGAGCAAAAAGAAGGCAGGGACAGTGCTCAGGCCCTGAGCCCAGGTCCCAGGACTGGCCAAAAAAAAAAAAAAAAATAATAATAATTTCAATTTTTGAATCATATTTGGACATAACAATTTGTATTTTATGTTGCATATGAGTTATTCCTTTTCATTGACAAAGTCTTCTTAATTTAAGTTTTTTTTTTTTTTTTTGGCCAGTCCTGGGTCTTGGACTCAGGGCCTGAGCACTGTCCCTGGCGTCTTTTTGCTCAAGGCTAGCACTCTGCCACTTGAGCCACAGTGCCACTTCTGGCCATTTTCTGTATATGTGGTGCTGGGGAATCGAACCCAGGGCCTCATGTATATGAGGCAGGCACTCTTGCCACTAGGCCATATCTCCAGCCCCTTAATTTAAGGTTTTGTTCAAGGCCTGGGTTGGCCTTGAACTACTTAGCTCAGGTGGTTTTTCTTGTCTCAGTCTGGACTTCCATATCAACCTGAGTTCATATGTACTATAGAAATTGCTAGACAATATTTATAATGATGAACTTATATGGATGGTACTATTTGAGTATCATAGATATTATTATGGCTTATTTCTAAAGAAGCAAATTTTAAGTGTTCCAACAGTATTAAAATGTGTTCTATAATGTTTATGCATTCAGCTATTTTGCATAGCGTTAGAAATATGAACAACTTGCTAGCATCTCAAAATATTAAAAACAGATTTTATTACTCTAAACTTTGCTTTTATAGCAGGGTGAACATTTCTGGTAGAAAAATACAATTATCTGAAAAACTTGATGTAGCTTTCAGTGTAAAAAAAGTTATGAAAAGAGACAAAAATGTTTATTTCCAGCCATATTATTGTGGGTGACTTGAAATTTGAGATATTTAGAAAAAAATCATTTAGTTTCATAAAAATTGGAGTGAAAATAACTCATGCATATGGTAATGGAAACACTACAAAAGGAGATATAATTAATAAATATTGACTCTACCTTCCACCTTCACTTCCTTGAGAAAATTTTGCTCAGTGGTTTCTAGAAATAGAGGCATTATATACATGGCTGCCAGTTTGCTTTTCTGGCTGGGCTTGCTCAGCTCCTGGAGCTATAGTACTTTGAGCCATTATTCCAGTTGTTTGCAGGTTATTCTGAAGATGGAATGTCACAGACTTTTCTGTCCATGCTAGCTTCAAACCCCAATCTTCCAGAGAAAATAAAATGACAGCATTAGTACAATACTTGTTTTATTTGTATAGATTGTCCTTGTTCTGTGTAGTTCACTGGACTGTGGTCTGTTATTCAGCCTACCTTTTATGGGTTATTTTCTTCCTACCTTTCTTCCCTTTTCTTTTCTTTTATTATTTATTTCTGGTGTTGGAATGGAACCCAGAACCTAGTAATGCTCTGCCACTGAGTTATATCTCCACTCTCCATCTATTTTATTAATACGTATGAATGAATTTGTAGAATTGTTATAAGTGTAGGCAAATGTGTTTGCATTTCTAAGTTTGCTAGATTGTGTATTTTTCTAAAGGCCTATCAATTTACAGTTGCACCTAGAATGCAGACAAGTGTCTGTTTCTGCCGCTCTCTTTGTTGCTGTTTACATTGAAGTTTTTAAAGCTTTGCCATGAGTTTCTCATTGCTTAAATTTGTAATGAGGAAACATCCTACATATGTCTCTGAGTATAGGCCAAGAAATGGGCAGCACAAGACTATGTGCATATCTTTTCAGAGTTTGGCCCAATTTTAATTTAGCTATGATGATATATTTTCTTACAGCTATGATGATATATTTTCTTACTGAGGTATGTGTGCGTGTACATATTTTTCCTTTTCTGTTGGTAGTTTTTTGTTTGTTTGTTTGTTTTGGTGCTGGTTCTGGAGCTTGAACTCAAGGCCTGTGCACTGTCCTGAGCTTTTAAGCTATTTAGTGCTTTACCCACTTTTAGCCACAGCTTCACATCTGGCTTTTTTAGTGCTTAAAGATAAGCGTCTCCCGGACTTTCCTGCCCACGTCAGCTTTGAGCTGAGGTTCTCAGATCCGCGCCTTCTGAGTAGCTAGGATTATAGGAGTGAGCCACCAGCACCCAGGTGCAACGTTTTTACAAAAATGGTTGGCTTTCTTTAAAATAATCATGAGTATGTGCTCATAATTTTTATGAGTATCTACAGAATATCTACAATAGTATTTCCCTCGTATAGTTAATCCAAGTGTCAGAACATAGAAAAATCTTTTTTTCTTTATTGAATTAAAATCTATCAGAGTTTCTTTTTAAGTAAATAGTTCCTTAAAGAGCTAACAGAAAACAGGATATTTACACAGAAGAAATTATCAAGTTCGTCCTCTGTTACACATAAAGGAATGTAAAGAAAGACATGCCATTTATTTCCTGAGAGTACTGTCTTCCTAGGTTGTGCCTTGGTATTACTGTGGTTTCAGATCAGTAAGAAATGGCAGCCTTTGAACATTAACTGAACCCTGAGGGATGAATAAAATATATTGTAATGCTTCGTGGTTTGTATCATTAAGTCACATAATTTGATTGCTTGTTTTGCCTATTTCCTAACCTCTACTAGCTTTTACCTAATGAATAATGGCTGTGACTTAGTTTTTGCATATCATATGGGAGTCAATTCACTATATTAATCCATATGTGGTTACAAATAGAGTATTAAAATCTAAGTCCATACTTGACCTGCAATACAGAAGGCAAATGACTCTAATCCCCCTGGCTTTACTAATGCAATATAATTAATTTCTTTCCTCATTTGTCTTGAAAACCAGGTATATTCTCTACCTAAAGCCACATATGAAGCTATGCAGACATGACGATTCTGATTTCAACTGTCACTTTAAACACCCTTAAATAAAATGTTACTTGAATCAATAAATGGGTTCTGCTCACCTAGTGGCTCAAGAAATACACCGCATATTATTGGTTCAAAATCAGAGAAATGGGTAAATGTTTAATGTCTGAAATCACTCTGGGCTTATTAATAAGGCAAGGACAGTGACTGCAGGCCTTGCGGTATCCTTTCTGGCACATGCTGCTCAATGAATATTAAAGTGGGAATGTTTATAACTTTCATTACAACTTAAAGCAATATACTTTATTAAGTTTCTACTAGGCTCTAGCCATTCCTTTATTTACTAATGTATCTTTTTTGTGTAAAATTATAGAATAATTTTGCATGGTTAAAAATAGTCCTATGTTTAAATTAGCAGTTTTGTGTTAAAATTTGTGCAAAAACTTAAAAAAAGAGCTTAATGTCTTGCAACCACCAGCATACTCTCATTTCTTTTACAGTTCAGTAATATTGCTCCAGAATTAATAAAAAAAAGCTCTGATAACGATATTCTTCTTGCTTATAGAAATAAGATATTGGGGCTGGGGATATGGCCTAGTGGCAAGAGTGCCTGCCTCATATACATGAGGCCCTGGGTTCGATTCCCCAGCACCACATATACAGAAAACGGCCAGAAGTGGCGCTGTGGCTCAAGTGGCAGAGTGCTAGCCTTGAGCAAAAAGAAGCCAGGGACAGTGCTCAGGCCCTGAGTTCATGGCCCAGGACTGGCCCCCCCCCCAAAAAAAAAAAAAAGAAATAAGATATTAAGGCAGAAAATTTGGAAAAATCTGAAAAAATTATCCAAGAAATAATTATTTGTTAGTATACACATATGTGCTTTAACACACTTTTATGTGGCATTAGAGCCATCTGCAAACTTAATTTTTATGGCTTCATAATGTTTATGCAGATGATCTAATTACCTAGATTTTATTTTTGCAGCATTTTTAGATTCTCATTTCATCAGTTTAAATATTATTGCAAACAAAATTCTTCTACATGTATATTATATATTCATATATATTTCATAATTTTGATAAGTGTAATTATTTTGACCAATACCATTGAATAGATAAATTTTCCATCAATATTAAGGAAATCAATGCCATTTATCTATCTATCATCTATCTATCTATCTATCTATCTATCTATCTATCTATCTATCATCTGTCTGTCTATGTATTAGTGGACCTGGGCTTGAACTCAGGGCTTGGGCATTGTCCCTGAGCTTTAGTACTCAAGGCTAGTGCTCTACCACTTTGAGCCACATCTTCACACACCTTTTTTTTGTGTGGTTAGTCTCAGATAAGAGTCACACGGATTTTCCTGCCCAGATCTCAGTCTCCCGAGTAGCTAGAATGACAGGTATGAGCCACTGGTGCCCAAGTCCAATTTAAATTTAACCATTTAGAATAAAATTTATACTCTCTCAAACCCTCAATGTAATTGTTGCATGAAACATATTCTCATATATTGGATAGAAAAAAATCTTTTTGCTAAATAAAATCATTCCTATTTGCTTTATGCACTTACATTTAAAACATAGCGTCATTAGGGGCTTTTTTCCAATTTTCATTGTCATCTTGGTAATAGTTCCAGGGAATTGCATAGGGCTATTGAATCGAGATCTGTGTGGCAGAGTTGTGTGTCCAGGGACTTGGCCTCCAAGGGCTCTGAATAGAACTATGTATTGGTGTAGGCTAGTAATAGCCATCTTATCTCTTCCCAATCAACTTATTTAATCTTCTACCTTGAGGACATTATTATGTTTTCATTTTTGTATAATACTACTTTATGGAAGTTAATTTTTCAGAGATGTGTGAATATTGTCTTAAAAACTTCCAAAGAGAGAAAACAGAAGAATGGAAAACAATCATCTAGACCTAATTATCTTTTAATAACATTTATATGATCACCTTTTTGTCTCACCTGTTTCTTTTTATTATTTTTATTATATATAAATATGTTATATTTTATTATAAATGATAATTGATCATTTTGATAGTGACAGGTATTGTCTTTCCAATTGTGTGTGTCTATACACCCGGTTGCCTTAAAATAATATGTATATATAATATAAATATGTTATAAGATGTGTAAAAGAATCTGCATTTTTAGATAACAATATATATTATGTTTATGTAGACATATATATATTGTAAACCTACACTATTTTAATGCAATCAGTGGTAGTCTTCTTTTTTCCCTGGTAAGATAAAGCAGTACTGGGCTAGGAATATGGCCTAGTGTAGAATGCTTGCATCATATACATGAAGCCTTGGGTTTGATTCCTCAGCACCACATATATAGAAAAAGCCAGAAGTGGCGCTGTGGCTCAAGTGGTAGAGTGCTAGCCTTGAACAAAAAGAAGCCAGGGACAGTGCTCAGGCCCTGAGTCCAAGACCCAGAACTGGCAGAAAAAAAATAACAACAGATAAAGCAGTAGTACCTATTTTATGATAGCTTCAATTATTTTCTTCAGATTAAAATGGATGTGTTTATTGAAGGAGATCAATCAGAATAAAAATTATGGTCTGACTGAATAAATAATAGAAAGTAGAATCACAAAGTACAGAAAGAAAAAGGGTTGAATTCTTGGCTCAAGTGGAGATGCAAGGCCTGGGATTGAAATACAGTGCCACAAAGAAGTTCCCAATTTTTTCTCTTACTACATTTTTATTGCTTAGAATATATTTTATTCTCTCTCCATCATCACTTATATTCTTATTTGGCACCGTAAATTTAGATTCATTTGTGTTCTTATCATATTAATTCAGATTTAGATTACATTTGTTTCTACACAGATTTTAGAAATACCTTAAAATTTCTAGCCATTTTATTGTTCTCTTTGAAACTAGTCACTGAGTTATACTTGATTTCTTCTTATCATCTGTCACCAAAGGTTTGAGAATTCTCATCACTGTTTCTTTGTTGATTTATTAATTCTCTTCTCAAAGTTCTTAGATACTCTTTATTTTTATAGTCTCCAAAAATTGCATATATTGACATAATTGATATATCTAGAAGGTAAGTTTTAAAATCTTTTAGAGCCTGGGCAGGTTTCTCATGCCTGTGATTCTAGCTACTTAGAAGGCTGAGTTCCAAAAATCATGGTTTGAACCCAGCCCAGGCAGAAAAGTCTCAGAGAGACGCTTATCTCCAACTAACCACTCAAAAACTGGAAGTGGCACGTGGCTCAAGTGGTAGAACACTAGCCTTGAGTACAAAGAGGCTCAGGGACAGTACTCAGGCCTTGAGTTCAAGCTATGCAAGTGACAAAAACTATATAATATTCTCCTAGACAGCCAATGTGGAAAGACTGTCTCTGAATACCTGAGAAATACTTGTAAATAGGGCATTTGCCATTTTACATTTCCCTCGTTTCTATTTGACTATTTTCCTTTCTTTCTCTCTCTCTCTTTCTTTTCTTTTTTTTTTCTTTTGTCGGTCAGGCTTGAATTCAAAGCCTGAGCTCTTCAGTTCAAGGCTAGCGTTCTCCCACTTGAGTCACAGTGCCAGTTGCAGTTTTCTGGAGGTTAATTGGAGCTAAGAGTCTCATGGACTTTCTTGTTCAGGGTGGCTTTGAACCTTGATCTTCAGATCTCTGCCTCTTGAGTAGCTAGGATTACAGGTGTGAGCCACCAGCACTTGGCAATATTTGACTATTTTTCTACTTGAAATTTTCCCATCTCACTTAGAATGTTCTTAATGTAAAATTCAAACTTGCATGTAGATAATATATATGTATATATATATATACATAATACATATATATGAAAACATCTACTCGTTTCCTATAAAGACTGTCACTTCCAGGACTGTTTTAAAGAGTTATATTAAAATAATGTTAAACCAAGTATTATATTTTATGTTATTTTCTTTTCTGGTCATGATTACTGACTATTTGAAAAATGTGACTTGCATGGAACTTTGATTTTCTTGTTTAAAGCTTCCAAAAACCCTAAATTAGTATTAAACCATTGTCCCAGGGCAAATAGGTTCCTGTGAGCCTTTGATGGTAAGCTTCCAGCAAAGCATCAGTACATTTTCTTGTTTTTACTATGAGTTGGTAATTCATTAACTCATGGCCAGCAGCTCTGTAACTCGGGCCTGATGTGCCCCTCCCTCCCCGCCTTTTTTTCTATAGGGCTCATTCCAGCTTCTTCCCTCCCTCCCTCCCTCCCTCCCTCCCTCCCTCCCTCCCTCCCTCCCTTCTTTCTTTCTTTCTTTCTTTCTTTCTTTCTTTCTTTCTTTCTTTCTTTCTTTCTTCCTTCCTTCCTTCCTTCCTTCCTTTCTTTCCCTTCCTTCCTTCCTTCCTTCCTTCCTTCCTTCCTTCCTTCCTTCCTTCCTTCCTTCCTTCCTTCCTTCTTTCCTTCCTTCCTTCCTTCCTTTCTTCCCAGTTCTGGGGCTTGAACTCAGGGCCTGAGCACTGTCCCTGGCTTCTTTTTGCTCAAGGATAGCACTCTACCACTTGAGCCACACTGCTACTTCCGGTCTTTTTCTATGTAGGTGGTTCTGAGGAATCAAACCCAGGGCCTCATGTATACCAGGCAAGCACTCTACTCCTAGGCAATATTCCCAGCAGCTTCTAGCTTTCTTATGCTTGGGACTGCCCAATAGCACTTCAGCTCTCTGCTTGGGGATGATGTTAAACAGCCTAGTCACCAGTGGGGAATGCAAACATGCAAAATGCTTGGTGCCCATAGATTGCCTGAAGACACCTGTTTGCAGTATGGGAGCTGAAAGGAGATGGCAGAGTTGCTTTGCATCCTCCTCAGCTGAGAGAGTAGGGGTGGGGCAACTCAAGGTTCAGTGTTCTGCACGTGTCTATTAATCACTATGAATAGGCTGGTAAGTATTGATTTTAGGGTTACACATAAATGTTCGTGAGCAGACCAATTGCCACATATAAAATCTGTGCGTAAAGAGAGGCAATTCTGGCCATCCCAATAGCTTTATTTTTAGTAATCTGATTGAGTTTCATGGATTTCTCCTGCTTTGAAATGTTTGCAATTAACTATACTGAAAAAGCTCCTTGGATTTGAAAGGATTTGGATCTGACTCTGACTCTTTTCTATATAGATGAAGTCAAAACTAAATGAAAATTAAATGAGAATAAAACGAACTCTGACTGGCTATCATTCTTTCTGTCTGCTGTGAAGGACGCGGATAAATACTGAGGAAATGTTGGTGCAAAAAAATTATGCAGAAGGTGATGTTTTCCTGGAATCTCCATCAGAATGGAGTGACATTCACAAGTGTGTTATGCTCTACAGTGGCCCGGGGAGGGGCGGGATGGAAGCAGTGGAGTGGGGTACCGTGGCTGGCTGAGTGAGAAAGGATCCCGAGAGGAGGTGAATTTGAGGTGAGACAGGACAGATGAGAGCCAGACAGACAGAAGAGCAGGGGAAAGAGCCTCCCCGCAGAGGGAACAGGAAGCCCACGCCTGGAACAGGAAAAGTCTGGGAGTGATTTGTATGACATGGAAAGCCAAAGCTGTTGGAGAACAGTGAGCAAGCAGTAGAGCAAGCTGGAAGCCGAGATCAGCAGGAGGCTGGGCACATAATTCTGTGCAAGCCTCTTTTGCTTGTTTCATGTCAATTTGACATCCACACATTATTTCAAGCTGGAAAGCACACAATAAAGCAATGACCAGATCTGAACCTGCAGAATGCTTAGCTTTATCAGAGCAAATATCAGCAACAATATCCAGAGGGACGAGGCAAAGACCATTTCTGTATTCAAAGAGTCATTTAACCCAGCTACTGAGTGCTCCTAACTGGATGCTATTCAGGAAGCTGAGATCTGAGGATCTTAGTTCAAGTCAGATGGGGCAGGAAAGTCCATAAGATTTATCTCCATTTAACCATCAAAAAGCCGGCAGTAGAGCTGTTGCTCAAATGGAAAAGGACCAGTCTTGAGCAAAAAGGCTAAGGCACAGCTATAGGGCTCTCAGTTCAAGTCCCAGTACCAACACACACACACACGTGTGCACACACACAAGCTAAATTTAAAAAAATGTAAAATTAAAAAATTATTTTGGGAGGACAAAATGTATTTTTTACTTGAATTTTTTTTCCTTATTGAAAACAAAACAAAATTTCAAGGACGGCGGCAAGATTTTTCAATTTGAACAATTTATAACTTACATATTGGAACTTCCACATTTTTCTCACCTGATGCTTTAACTATTTTCTTCACTACAAATCTGCACACTGTGACTTCTAAACGGTTCTTTGGGAATGTTCTGGGAGGCCATCGGCTGGCTGGCTCCGCCTCTGGGACCCCGTTTTCCTTGTTGGCTGCTGGTGAGATTAGAGGAGACTCTCCCCGAGCATGCGTATGTTTTGGGGCTCATGAATAACCTTCACTCTGAAAGTCTGTCAGGAGGAACACGTGAAGTTTAATTTGCTTTTCCTCTTTTTTGACCTCCTCCCATTCACTTTTGGTTGAGGCATTGCTTCTTAACCAAATACCTATTAGAGTCTTAGTTTCTAATGTGTATTTTGATCAGCTCATTTATCTAGTGAACTAAGATAGTCATTTATGCACAGTGAGAGGTACTTTGGGGCAGAAAAATGATAGCTGCCTTCCAGCCTGAAGTTATTGCTGTAAGGATCCTGGGCCCTGAAGAGAGGTTGTGATTCTTCTGATCATTTCCAAACTCAACTAATATTTGTATCTCCAGATCATAATTATGGTAGAATCATCTACTTCTGGGTTTGTCTGTGCTACCAGGCTTAATCTATATCTGTTCCAGGAACTCTGACTCCATCGTGAAAGAAACACTCTGCTTGGTGTGCTTTTTTTTTTTTCTTTATCTGAGTGATGAAAGAGTGGAAGCTACATGTCGTGCAGAGACAGAGTCCAAGCGAAGAGCAGGCTCTTACATCTACTATCTTATAAGAATACTTACATTTTCGGAATGGTTTAAGAACAGAGACTTTTTCAAGAAACTGAAAAAAACACGATGTTTTGCAAAATTGAAAGATGAAGAGAAGCTTCCTTATGTGGCTAGAAAGATAAGGAAAATGAACTCGAGCAACACTGATAGCAACAACCAAAGATCCAGGATAGGTGTTATGCTAAGTAGTAAAAATGAGAAATTATTAGTCTTTTGTAAGTGCTCTCAGCAAAACTCCAAGAAATGTGCTTGATGGTTTCATCACAAAATGAATCTAGTACAGAAATATTGCCAAAGGCCTAAATGAATTTGTTCTACATTACTTTAAACTTCTTTTCTTTTAGTCAACTCTAGAAGAAAAGAAAGCCTCAGTTTCCTTAGCCTGACAGGATTTCAGATACCAGAAATGAATCATTATATTTTAGGTGAAGGAATCCATCTCTTAGGTTTCTCCCAGAACATGGATTTATTTTCTGATTCATTTTTCTCCTCTTGTACAGTCTCACTCAAATGTTGCCTTATTAAAAAATAAAAAAGAATTAATACTTAAAACATTAGAGATGATTTCTGGTTAGTTTTGATGATGGTAGAATTTGTTCAAGAGAATTTGTACACTGATGAATACATCACGATATCATATTTAGTTTTGAGATAATTTCATCATGTTGAGGACATGCATTTAGTATCTACTATCTGTGATTTGTGAATTTTTTTCTTTTTCTATTATTCCTGTTTGTTTAGAAATCCTAAGCCTGCAATACATTGTTGTTGCTATCTGTTATTGGATTGGTAGTTAATGTCTTTTGCCCTCAATTACTTTGTTTGAGCAATTTGAATACTGTGATTTTTTTCTTGAAAAATATTCAGTCATATACTTGATTTTAAAAAGTTCTCAACCAATGAAAATTTGCTTTCTGAGTACATTTTACTTCTCTGCAATAGCTATAATATGAAATTAATACCTTTATTCATATAAGTAACAATGATGGTATTTGTTAAAATTTCCCAATATTTAGTTTTCATACATACTTAATTATGTGTTTATACATCAGTATCTACACCACTACCTCCCAATATTTAAGTTATAGACTTAAGTGGATTGTAGGTTTATAGGTTTGTGTTTTCTTTTAAATATTAAATGTGAAAACTATTTAGAATTTTTCCTTGTAAGTGTAGATGAGGTGTATGTTCTCTATATTGTACTTTAGAATTTCCTATGTCGAAATGTGCTGTCTTTTCATACTTTCATAGAGGTTTTTCCTTCTGGGGTTATGAGCTGATTTTCCTCACAGAAATACTGAGTTTTTATTAACTACCATTATAAGCTGAGCCCTCGGGTGGAGTTAAGGCACAGGCCCAGCCACTCACCCCAGATGCCAGTTAGGGAGATGAGTGGTGATGAAGAACAGAGAGAAGGTTTATCACATGACATAGCCACGCCTTAGATAAACCACTTCAGCCAGTCACCAGGGAGGAGACATGAGCTGGATATCAGTTTATGAAAGGGAAGAATTAGGGCTTTACACTAGCAGGTTGCATACTTAAGAAGTTAAAGGGTGGCCAAAGTGAGGTCCACAGGGTCAGGTCATTGTCCCTGGTGTTTTGTAGAAGTCCCTGTTGTTTGAGGAAACACATGATGGCATGACGGATGCTCCTTCTTTCCTTCCTTCCTTCCTTCCTTCCTTCCTTCCTTCCTTCCTTCCTTCCTTCCTTCCTTCCTTCCTCTCCTCTCCTGTCCTCTCCTCTCCTCTCCTCCTCCTTGTCTTAGAAACATTGTGAATTTTTATTTTACTCATGGTGCTTTTAATATACTTTTATTTTCTTTAAGTAGTTGAACAGAGGAGCTGCCATTCAACAGAGCCGTTTATTGTTACAGTGCCTCTTGATCAATGTCCCCCACTTAACATTCTCACCTGCTGCTTCCACCCCACCCCTCCCCTTGTCTTCATATTTTGGACTCTGTATTGTATTTTTTTGCCATTTAACAAAGCAATCCACATGTAATACATATGGATTGGTATCATTCCTCCAACATCTTCACCCGCCTTTGGCACACACTTCTTCCCTTATTTTTCTCAGTTCTGTGGCAAATGGAATGCATTCTTGCCTGCATTCTACCCATTTCCCTGTTCATTCTTCCACTGCGCTCCTCCCCACTGCAGGTACCCATCTCCTAGTACTAATTTTGCAAGACTTTGACTTAGTTTTTCTAAGAGTTATACTCTTTGCACTCTCCATAGATTCTACTTCAGTGGCTCCATTGGTAACCACTCGGTGTGCTTACTTCTAGATTTCTAGGCACTTTCTAGTTCCCATGAATGAGGGAAGTCACTGCTTCTTGGTGAGTGACTTCATCATGGAATGGTTTGTCTACCAGGCTCTGCTCTTTCTGAATTCCATGATGAAGACTGCAGGTTTAGGACAGACTGGATATTCAGGCACCCTGTTGGGGATCTGAAAGAAGACATTGTAAAATGTGAGCAATAAGATACCTTAGTCTCTCTTATCTCTTTTCCTTCAAATTTTAAGAGGGGGGATAGGATAGATGTTGCCAGTTTTCTGACAGATACCAGTAAGTGATTAGCACAGCTATGTGCAGAGGTAAGCAGGAGCTTGGACTGTAGCTTTAAGGCAAAGCAGAGAGATGCACAGGTTTTTATCCTTTTAGCTACCTGTGGGCCCTTGTGAAAGGCAGAGCTTTTGTAAAACGCGTTTTCTCAGTATCTGTGGTATTTTTATATTAACTCCTCAAAATGTTTTAGAAACATGATTTCACATTCTCATATAAAATATATTAAGTTTAAATTTTAATTTTTCATTTTCTTTCCATTTTCATACTGGATTTCCATATTCTTATTTGTACAAAGCTAGAGGCAAAAATTGAAAGCTGTTTCCTTGTGCAGTGCTATTTTAGACGATTTCATTTATTATCCTTTTTTCCCCACTGATATTTTTTCTCGTTCTCATAAAGAAGAAAATCTGTCATACTTGAAGCTTGTCAGGCACAGTTTTATGAGATTGGCTGAACACACTGTTCCTAACAATAGAAAATTGTAGGTGTGTGCCCTGTGCCTAGTCTTGTGCCAAGATCTCTCTGAAAGTGAAGCCCAGTCATCTTCTAGAACATTGTAAATATACTGGGTATGGGAAGACACTACACTAAGTACCTGAAGATGGAATATTATAATGTGATATTGTACATGCGTTTAGAGCTTGTGTGTTCATTGTGATTCATGAAGCTAGAAAATAGCCTTGTATTTAGTGAAAAGGTGAGTGTGCAAAAAGAAAGGGTGGCACCATCTCTCAAGACTCGGACTAAGGAAGAAGTCTGGAACTAGAGAGTGCATGTGGAGGAGGTTCATGGAACGATGTGGAACGACAGACCAGGGACAGGTTTGATTCTCATTGTGTGTGTGGCCTCCCTCAAATTCACACAAACTAGATGATCATTGGGAACTCTGCCAGCGGGGTGAGCAGGTGAACTGGAGTGGTGTCAGCTTAGCTCCCAGTGGCGGGGGAATCAGGAAGACAGAGCTCTTGCATCGTCACGTGCCCTGTAGAGAAGGCTGAGGTCAGAGCTAACTGGTGGAATGGAGGCCTGGCCCAGTTACTCTATAAAAGGGATTGCAGAATTTCAAGCCAGCATGGAGTTTACACAGCACCATTAGTAAGGAACTGGCACAGGGAGAGGTGGAGACACTGCTTGGCATTCTCTTTTCTGGAGGAAGCTCTCAGGTGGGATTCTGGGTTATAAAGCTGATCTTAGTTTTTATCTTCACTGAGAAATCATTTGCTACCATTTTATCAAATATAAACTCTACCTACTTTTTAAAGTTCCCCTTAATACTACTTTCTCTTTGAATGTACTACAGTCATTCTATGTCTCTCTTTGTGTCTCTTTGGCTGTCTGTCTGTCTGTATCTCTCTCTCTCCTTTGTTCCTTCCTTCCTTCCTTCCTTCCTTCCTTCCTCCCTCCCTCCCTCCCTCCCTCCCTCCCTCCCTCCTTCCCTCCCTCCCTCCCTCCCTCCCTTCCTTCCTTCCTTCCTTCTTTTTCATTCCTTTCTTCCTCAAATATTTTCAGTCCCTTTCTCTCTGTGTCAGACACTGTGTTAAGGGACATGATAACACTCAAGTGGGCTGTTATCTAGTGAGAGACTTTGTGTCCCCAAAGTCATTTGTGCACTCCTTAAGTAGAATGCTTTCCAATTCTCCTATCATTACTTAAGAACTTAGATACATCCGTTGACACCCAGCTCATTAAGTTCTTATCCAGTGTGAAGCCTTTATGCAGCATTCTATCCTCACTGTCTTCACAGTCTCAATACCTTCAGAACTTCCAAATGGTTTCACAGTGAGATTATGTGCTCATATACTCATTAAATACTTACACACTTATCAAAGTGGAAGTGACAGAGTGTTTACATAGTGACTTAACATATGGAGAAATCAATCTCAGAAAGTTAAAAGCAATACAGTTATGTACAGAATGAGGCAGGCACGTATTTGAAGTTCCTTAGTAGTTGGTTATGTCTTGAAAAAGCTTTATATTTAACACTTGTGTGATAAGGCATCATGCCAAGCTGAGTTCCTTGTAGGTATTAATGTATTTCACCATCAGTTTTTAGTAGAATCCTCTTGTTCATGGTCTGATACATATGGAACGGCTATTCTGAAGATACCAGCTATGTTAGTGATAGGACTGATTGTTTTTGTGTCTCTTGTAAAGAATATATGTGTGTGTGTGTACCCTACATATATATACCATATATACACATATGTGTGCACATACATATATGTATATGCATACACATATATGCATATGTATAGATATGGTTTTGAGGCCTTACAATCAAGCAATGGGCATGTACTGGGGCCATATTCTAATAAAAGTAATTGGTAGTTGTTTATATTTCAAATAATTGTTTGTCATGCTTAGCAAATCTTTTAAAGCTATCATTCTGCAACTATTCCTTACATTAGAATTAGTGTTTATGAACTAATGGCACTGCCAACAGTTGTTACCTTCCATAAATCAAAGAAAAATGGTTCCCCTTTGTTGATAAATATTCAAAACACCAAACTAAGTTCAAGACAAAATTACCTGTTTCCATACTTTAAGGAAATATATTGGTTCATAAAACATAAAATTAGAAATATGAAATTTTGTGAGATTAACATTTTTTATTGATCTGATATATACCTAATCTTTGAGGAATTTTTTTAGGAGACTAGGCTGAGCATGGTGGTAGGCTGCAACACTGCTGTGGTAGACAATGATCACATCCTAGGGCTGTCCATGGAGAAATTGGTGTTCACAGTCTGAGACAGAAGTGCTTCATGATTTGGTCTTGTTTCTCCCCAGGGCCATGAATTAGATTCAGAGTCTCTTCCTTTGTATTCATTCTAGAAAGGATTCACATTTGAACACTGTCGTGGCTATTGCCCTTCTAATGCTCACAAGTCACAGATCCATATAAAAGGAAAACTTGGTAAATGTATAAAAATCCATAAGCAACTTCCTCAATCACATACTGGATATAACAAGAACACCCTGTCAATCCCCAGCAGAGATAACACCTGCGGAAAAGAATGCATAAGTGTATATACAGTAAACATGCTGTCACCATATCCTTTTACATAAAGTACACTCTTCCTAACCTAATCCCCAAGTACGAATCCTCATGATATCCTGTACTTGTGACATGAGGAGGTATCTATGATGTTGACACGGTTACCACAAGTTGTAAGCCACAGTTGGATTGTGATGCTCTGCTTGCTAAGCCTGTGTTCCTGCTGTGTTTTTATCTTTATGAGTTTTCTTCCTTTTACCTTCTTTTAACAGGTACAAGTATAAGAGCAAGGGCAATAAGCATATGGGATGGAACCATGATCCTCAAATCTCAGCATCCAGGGTAACTAGGCAGGAGCCATGGATGTCTAGCAAAATTTAGATTTCTTAATGTAGTTAGGTGTAATGTCTTATAGAGCCCATTGAAAGACTTTGTCTTCAAATTTTCTACTGAAACTTTTTGTTTATCCTCATAAATGGGGCAGTGCAATGACAAAAAAGAAAGAAAAAAGAAGAGGGGAAGGAAGGAAGTAGAGAGAGGAGACAGAGAAATGACAGGGAATGAAGATTCATGTTCTTGTTGCAAGAGATATGGAGAGTCAAGGAACTGAAATACACCATAAAGAATGTCTTCACAGAATTTAAAGCCACAAAGAAATATTTTCTGAAACAGTGGTTCATTATGAGAGAATTCTGGGATAGATAGATCAAATACAAAATGGGGTTCCATAGGGTGATTTTGAATTTTATTTTAAAAAGTTCCTTCATCATTTTCCCTTTTATTTCTGATCAAACATTTTCATTAGATTCTATTCAGCTAAAAACTTTATTGCGGGAGCTACTTTAGTCCCCTGTGGTAACTTTTGATTTTAAATTTTCTTCCCTTTCTGTTGGTAATGACAGCTTGCTGCTGTCCCTATTCAGGTTGCTATTAAGGATGCATTTCAGCTAGGTCCAGGTGGCCTACACCTGTAATCTATTTACTAAGGGGGCTGAGACCTTAGCATCTCAGTTTGAAGCCATCCCACACAGTAAAAGCTATAAAGCTCTCATCTCCAATTATCCACCAAAGCAATTGGAATGGAGTTGTGGCTCAAGAGGTAGAACATTAGCCTTGAGCAAATAAAGCAC
Organism: Perognathus longimembris pacificus; assembly: GCF_023159225.1. NCBI lineage: Eukaryota > Metazoa > Chordata > Mammalia > Rodentia > Heteromyidae > Perognathus > Perognathus longimembris. Next base: position 13,836,121 of record NC_063176.1, on the reverse strand, counting down.
AGAGACAGCATCCAGATCCTAAATTCAAGCTCCAGGACTGACCCATACACAAAAACATTGGATCGCATGACCAATGATGATGAATATCTTTGTAATAAAACATCAGCAGCAGAGATGAGCTCTCTTGCAATAATGCTGCTAATGGCAGAGACAGCCACAACACAGTGTCACTGAGGGGATGGAATTTCAACAGAAATGTTTATATTCATCCACTTGTTCATCCATTCATTGTAAGGCCAACAAGACAATAATACCACTGAGAATCAGTCAGTGGTCATCGGTGAAGGTTAGTGGTAATCTTGGAACCCCTGGTAGGGTCCATGAAGTCAAATTAATTTCATTATAACATCGAAGCATTATTTGCTGCTTCTTTTTCATTTGCAAAAGCATCCAAAGCCAGAAACAAAAGTATACTGAGTAGTGAATGTGATAATCAATATCACACCCTCACACCAAAACGAAAGCAGTCAACACAAAACAAGATACTCTGCAAGACACTCCTGGCTCACACCTAGAATCCTGGCTACTATGTAGTTGAGACTAGCCTGGGCAGAAAAAGTTCACCAGGCTTCACCTTTAAAATAACCAACAGAAAACAGGGTTAGAGATATGATTCAAATACAAGAGTATCAGCATAGCAAGCATCAAACAATTCAAATTCCTTTTATTTTGAGAGAGAGAGAATTCTCTGAAAAATACAAATTAGTGCAAAATTTTACTTAAAAGTATGTTTTGTAAAATAGCAAAAAAGTAGCTTTAATTTGCTAAATATCATCTAAGTAGACATCTTTCTGCAGAGAAGCCTTGCTGTCACACAAAAGTCTGATGATCTCACAGAATACAAACACCCATTTGTGGCTTTGAGGAAGAGCTGACATAGCCATTTAGGTCCTACCACCTTTCAAGTGAAGGGGCAACTGACAGAATAGGGTTATTTATACTTGGTTAGTTGGCTGTCACTTTAAATGACAGCTGACAGTTTTTATGGCTAATTCTAAGATTCAAGCTCTTGACTTAAAATAGAACTTTGAAAAACATGTATCTGTCTTTATGAGTTCATCACCTTCCGGGTATTTGAAGGTATCTCAGATAAGATGAGTGGTGATATTTCAAAATGTAACATTTTGATACTGTATAATTTGCATAATCTGCCCAATTCAATTAACCGATATTTTCCAAGTAATCAGTGCATACAATATGCATAAGTTAAGGGCCTATTTGCGCATAATGTAGTAGAGCAGAGTACAGAATTTATATGGTTTTTTATTTCATCTTACAACCAAGCCTTTAAAAACTCACCAACTTACTGGCACAAGAACAGGCCTGAGGACCAGTGAGTAGAACTGAAGACCCAGAAATGAACCTGCTGTCCTATGACCACTTAGTCTTTGATAAAGGAGCTAAAAAAAATAGGATGGAAGAAAGGCAGCCTCTTCAACAAATTGTACTGGCAAAATTCACTAAACACCTGTAGAAAACTACAGTTAGATTCTTACATATCACCCTATACCATAATCAATTCCAAATGAATCAAAGACCTCAAAGTAAAAGCAGATACCCTGAAAACATTGCAGGAAGGAATAGGAGAAATAATAGGGCACCTTGGCACAGGTAGAAACTTTCTTAATAAAGGCCCAGAAAAACAGCAAATCAAAGAAAGGTTGGACAAAAGGGATTGCATGAAACTGCAGAGCTTCTACATGGCAAAGGACATAGCTAGCAAGATAAGAACTTCACTAGCCATACAACAGACAAGGACCTCATATGTAAAATACACTTAAAACTAAAAAAAATTAAGTCCCCCAAAATAAATCTGCAAAGAAACAACTGCCCCATTAATATGTGGGCTAAAGACGTAAAGAGAGACTTCCCTGAAAAGGAAATAAGAATAGCCAAGAGACACCTGAAGAAGTGCTCAACATCTCTATCTATAAAAGGAATATAAATCAAAACAGCATTGAGATTCCACCTCAACCCAGTTAGAATGGCCATTATCAAGAAAACAATAACAGCATGTGTTGGAGAGGATGTGGCCAAAAGGGAATCCTACCACACTGTAGGTGGGAGTATAAACTTGTTTAACCATTCTAGAAAGCAGTATGGAGATTCCTCAAAAGACTAAACATAGAGCTCCCATATGTACCAGCAACCCCACTTTTGAGCATTTGCTCGAAGGATCACAAACAAGGCCATACTAAATCTACCAGCATAACCATGTTCATTGCAGCATTGATTACCATAGCTAAAATATGGAACCAACCCAGATACCCTTCAGTAGATGAAAGGATCAAGACATTGTGGTATATATATACAATGGACTTCTATGCTTCCATTAGAAAGAATGACATTGTCCCATTTGCGAGAAAATGGAAAGACTTGGAAAAAACATTAAGTGAAGTGATTCACAACCAGAAAAACACAGAGTCTGTGTTTTCCCTTATTGATAATAATTAGTACATACATAGGATAGTCCTAGCAGAAGATCATAATAGCTCAATAGCTATGCACATATCATCATATAAGATGATGCTAAGTGGCATGAACTCCAAGATATGGAAACAAGAGGTTTTCATTGTTGTTGCTCTTTTTAATGTGCTATGTGAAATCATTTCTTTTTTCTTTCCTGTGGTTTATTCCCTGTTGTCACTGTATTTGATTTTGGTGTTCTAGTTATTGTATACACGTTTATCTGAATTAGGGAAGGGAAGGGGAACATCCAAATGGTGAGACAAAGGATAAAGTATGAACTGATGCAACAGTGATACTCACAAGACAATATGTTGGAAATTAATAGTACAACTTGGGGGGTGTTTGAGGAGGGAAGGTGGGAGAAAAATGAGGGAGGAGGTAACAAGTTTGACAAGAAATGTACTCACTACCTTATGTATGTAACTGTAACACTGTTGGTGTGTTTTCAAAAATTATAGACAAAATTATCAGTTAAGGCTGTTAGAATACTCACCATTTTAAAAACTATGTGTTTATGAAAGGATAGTTTTTCATCATATGAAGTTATTAATGTAAAGTATAACATACACATATTTCTAAAAAATTACTGTTGCTAGAACTATAAAACAATACTACTCTTTACAGTTCTGAGAAACATTATATATATACAGAGAGAGAGAAAGTGAGAGAGTATGTATTTATCCTTGAACTCTGGCTCTGGGTACTGTCTGTGACCTTTTTGCTTCAAGGTCAGCACTCTATCAGTTGAGCTACAGGTCTTTTTCCTGGTTTTTGGTGGTTAATTGGAGATAAGAGTTTCACAGATTTTCCTGACTGCGCTGGTTTCAAACCACCATCCTCAGATCTCAGCCTTCGGAGTAGTTAGGATTTCACATGTGAGCCTCCTGTGCCTGGCTAATTGATGTATCTCATGCTATTTTCTCCCTTATAATCAGATGGAAGCAAAGCTTGCCTTATACAAAGAGATAAAATGAAAATTAAGTCAAAATATTTTTATGTATTCTTACAACTTATTTTGTCACATACAAGTAAAAGTAAATATGGTTAAAGAAAGAATAGTCTTATTAGAAATAATCTTATAGAAAAATTCACAATATGCATTTGGGTTTTCACACTGGCGGCTATGGAGGATAAGCTCTTTTTTAAAACCTACCTGTATGGGTGATATGTTTTGTCAATACTTACTGTCGACTGCTGACCACTTTTTTCCTCACACAAGTCGTCATATTTTTAACAATGAGAAGACAAGCACAGAGCTTACCTGTTCTAGAAGGGCTGGCTCAAATCCACCCCTCTATCATCCCAAGAGTTGTGTATTGTTGTGTTGTATTTTTCACTCTCAGGTTATTGCTTGTGGAATTCATTTTGCTCTTTCCTATCAGTAAAAGAGTTGATCTTTATAGCCTTGATCTTGAAAAAGTGAGCGTATCTTGACAATATAGTTTCAAGATTCATGAGTTTCTATCGACTTATTTATAGCTCACATTTACATTGTCTCCTTTACTGAAACATAGAGAAATTACAATGAAAAACATATGTGAAAAATTGACAGATTTAATATTAAGACTATTATTGATTATAAATATTTCAGCATCATTTGAGACCAGAATACAATTTTACACTACTCTTTGAATCTAAATGGCCCTGCATTAATTTATTTCAAAGATGTTAACTTATTTCATTCAAAGAACCATTTAACACACTGACTTTTTTTTTTTACTATTACTATTTTTGTCTGACACCACTGAAGAGTATGAGAATTACTATGCTATGGAGTCTTGCTAATAAGGCCTCAGTGTTATCGATTCTAAGAAAGAAAAAAAAAAGACAAAGACCCAGTGGTAATGGAGCTGAAAGAAGCAGAAATAACATTTAGAAGATAAAGAAGTGAGGGGAATAGTACTTCCTAGCTCTTTCTAGAAATTAGAAATAATGAGCCATCAAAATATATTCTAGGAGCTGGTAATATGGCCTAGTGGCAAGAGTGCTTGCCTCATACACATGAAGCCCTAGGTTCGATTCCCAAGCACCACATATATAGAAAACGGCCAGAAGTGGTGCTGTGGCTCAAGTGGCAGAGTGCTAGCCTTGAGCAAAAAGAAGCCAGAGACAGTGCTCAGGCCCTGAGTCCAAGGCCCAGAACTGGCAAAAAAAAAAAAAAAAAAAAATGTTCTAGCATCCTGGGAACTAGATTTCCATTTTGCTCGTTAGATATGGTGAATTCTAACTTTTCCTTAAGAACATATTCATGCTTGCACTCTCCTTGGAAAATCTGATTGTTCCCCACAAACCAGGTTCCTTGATAGTGTCACTTGATAGTGTCAGCTGACAGGAACTGAGGTTGCACTTACCATGTATCCAGGAAGAGAAACAAAACATTAAAATAATTTAAACAAGAGCATAACATGGTTATTTTTCCCTCTTCTTTTTACTATCATTTGACAGAGTTCGCTTGTCTATTTTGTTTACTACCAATTCATTCATATCTGTCCCTCTTTGAGAAAATACCAAACAAACACCTTTAACTCTCATTCGCTCTTGTCTTCTTAACCTGAACTAGAGTAGAATTTACCACATTTTAAAAGAATTGCTTACAATATTCTGACAGGTAACAGCATTAAAGTTGTGATTTCACAGTCTTAAGTGGATTAAAATTGAGTTTGTTACAGTTACTTTTAACGTTTTCCTTCTTATTCATGAATACCACTCTTCCTAAAATACTTGCTCAGTTCTATCAGTTTTTTTTTCTTTTTTGCCTCTGAATTGCAAGATTTTCGTTCTTATTCTTATGTTGTGGTTATCAGTCTGTGCAATTATGTTTGTGATCAGCCTTTCCATATTTTTTCTACACTCTTTATTTTCTTTCACCTCTATAATTTATCGTGGCCCACTCCTGCTTGGGCTGGCTTTGAATCTTGATCCTCAGATCTCAGCCTCCTAAAGGTAGCTAGGATTACAGGTGTGAGACACTTGGCACCCTTTCCATTTCAAATAAACTATAAACAATGTCTCAGTCTATGCTTTCAGTGTCCTCACTTTCTAGTTTCATCTTCCATTTCAGCCATTTGTACTAAAGATGGAGCATTCAGTCTTGACAGACTGCCAGTGAATTTCTCAAGTTTGCATTGTGAACGACAACACACATTTGGCTTTGTGTGGCACCATAGAACTGGGGCTCTGTTTTCACATAACCTTCTAGATAAAGAGAGAAGATGGAGAAGTCGTTAATCTATTCCCTGTGGCAGTCAAGGAACCTGAGTTTGCCACAAGCTGTGGTTTTTGTCCTTTTCATCAATGTTCAACTATAAACTTGTCCTCAATCCTAGCACCATGACGTTGAACGTGAAGGAAAGACTCCCCTCCCATGACTTCATGTTTCTTTTGCATTGAATTTGTTGTTGAGCTTAGGGGAAAATTATCTCCATCATTCCGATGTATACTATTTTTCTAAAAGAGTGTCTTTTTCCCTCCTAAAAGCAGTACATTACCCATCCATGTTCTACCTGCCCCATCCACGTTTCTTTTTCTTTTTCTTGTCAGTTATGGGCCTTGAACTCAGGGCCTTGGTGCTGTCCCTGAGCTCTTTTGCTCAAGGCTAGTGTTCTTCCACTTTGAGCTACACCTCCACTTCTGTGGGGTTTTTTGGGGGGAGCGGGGGCTAATTTGAGATAAGAGTCTCATGGTGACTTTTCTGCCCAGACTGGCTTTGAACCATGATCCTCAGATCTTAGCTTCCTGAGTAGTTAGGATTCTAGGCATGAGCCACTGATGCCAGGCTTCCATTCAAGATTCTGATTGTGCTCATGAATAAATTTCTACAGGAATCCCAATATTAAGTTTGTTCTCACTGTAATACTGTACTGCAGGGATCAGATGTTCAAAAGATTTGATGAGTGATGCTGATGAAGCTGAGAAATAGAGGGCAAGGCCCCCAATTCCATTCCCAGCACCCCAAAACAAAACAACAGTTCTAATAAATTAATATGAAATATTACCTTCTTTCTGGGAACTAAAACATCCATTATCCATGCTATGTAGGATCTGTTAAGAATTCATAGTTTTTAGTAGTCATTGTTGTTGCTGGTGATAGTATTTTTGGATTTTTTTTTTTTTTTGGCCAGTCCTGGGGCTTGGACTCAGGGCCTGAGCACTGTCCCTGGCTTCTTTTTGCTCAAGGCTAGCACTCTGCCACTTGAGCCACAGCGTCACTTCTGGCCATTTTCTGTATATGTGGTGCTGGGGAATCGAACCCAGGGCCTCATGTATATGAGGCAGGCACTCTTGCCACTAGGCCATATCCCCAGCCCTGGATTGTTTTTTTGAGACACGCTTTGAACTTCTTTCCCAGGCTGACATCAAACTTTCCAGTCTTCCCAATTCAGCCTCCCAAGTGTTAGGATCAGAGGTGTGCACCAACACTCCTGGCATCATTAATATTTTCTAACCAAAAATGATGTCAATATTTTGATTTTGTCTTACTAAACATTATGTCTCAAACTTATATAATTTAACAGATTTCATTGAGATTTCTATTTGTGATCTTCATAAAAAAGAGTCTTAGAAAACATAACATCTGGGCTGGGGATATAGCCTAGTGGCAAGAGTGCCTGCCTCGGATACACGAGGCCCTAGGTTCGATTCCCCAGCACCACATATACAGAAAACGGCCAGAAGCGGCGCTGTGGCTCAAGTGGCGGAGTGCTAGCCTTGAGTGGGAAGAAGCCAGGGACGGTGCTCGGGCCCTGAGTCCAAGGCCCAGGACTGGCCAAAAAAAAAAAAAAAAATAAAAAAATAAAAAATAAAAAAAAAAAAAAAAAAAAGAAAAAAAAAAAAGAAAACATAACATCTAAGTTGTCACTTGGAAGTTTGTAGAAGACTCTAACTTTGTATTTTAAGCCGTAAAGCCTAAGCTAACTGTTTATCATCCCTTGACCTATTTCTGCATTTCTGTCCTTTTCAAACAATGTAACTATGGTTTCTGGGTATTCTGTAACTCAAATCCAGTCTTCACAAAGAGACATTTGGTAGAAGATTATTATTTTCCATCAAATCAATTGCTGGACTTCCAACAAATGCTCTTGGTAATTACCTTCCATGCATAGAATGTGCCAAACGTGAGCACTGGGTGCCCCCATGTCTTCTCAACTTAGAATACATCCCTTCCAGAAGGCTTGCCCCCAGTTTTGACCCAATTCAAACAGTAGGTTGCATTCTGCCACCATTTAATTGACTGCTTGCTTCCTTGCCTCAAAATAAACCTCTTACTATCTAACAGAGACAGCGTTCTCTTGTTTAGGCCAATATCCCACTTCATCCTTGTCAAGAGCATCTCACAAAAGGAACAAGTACACAAGAAACTCTTAAAGTCCTGTTCGGCAGAACTTCAATACTGTTTTTCATACATATTTATTACTCTGAAATTATTGTTAGCAATCAAAGTTGTTCAAGTCAGATGAGAAAAGGAAACCTAGAAGTGAATCTCCAAGAGGAATGAAGCCATGCTCTATTAGATTAGGCCTCTTGTTATAGTTGTTAACATATGTTTAGAAAAAAAAAGTGTGTTTTCTGCTTGGCATTTAAATTTGCCAAGGTAAAGTAAGAATGTCAAGCTCTACATAAACAAGGACACAGCCTTACACAGTTATTTTCTGGGTAGAAAAGCAGGAAACACCATATTTCAGCTTTTCTGGCTCAAAGTGGCTGTTACTATATCCTGTTTCTTCCAAGGCATTGTCTTTTCTGCTTCTTCTTCTCCAGTTAATACTCAATGTAAGAGGCAGGCTCTCTTGTGTTTCTATGCAGAAGACTTCTTCCTGTTTGCTTTGTGGAAAATGTAAATATGTAGTCTACTTCCAATGCAACAATTCCTTTCTTTTTCTTTTTTTTTTTTTGGATATATCTCTTGGTACTGACTCAATGATTTTATAAGTGGTCTAAGAACTTAATATAACTAAAATACCCTCAAAACTCTATTTGTCTCCTTGCTACTGTTTGAACAACATGCGTTCTTCTCTCATGTCTTTTAATCCTAGACTGTTTTGCAAGAATTAGTTCATAAAATATGACTAGCCAGGTGGTGTCAAATGATTTTCCTCCTTCTGAAGAGATTAGCATGCACACACATCACACATATGGTGAGGGTTCATTTGCAGGTGTGACAGTCTCTAAATTCTGTTGCCCTAAATCAATTTATCACTCACAGTGTGTTGGGTTAGCTCCCTTGGCAATGATACTTAGCTGTTTTAAACAAATATACTCACACAATGCAGATCGAATAAACATGTATTATAATCACAATAAATAGTTCTGCTATTCCTCTAGGCAGTCTAAGAAGTGAAGTTTCCTTACCCAGAGGAGTCAAGATAATAAGTACTGATATTTCCAATGGGGATTTTCACTAAAACATTGTTTTGTTCTTATGATTAACTTCTTTTTCTTCCTCTATTTTCTTCCTTTCACCATAGTCCATTAGTGGCCTTACTCTTAGTCACACAAAAGAGAAAACAGTTATCACCTATTTTAGGAATGCGATACATTAATAATGGAGTGTAGATGAATCTAAATGATGCAACACAGGTCGATCATAATGAAATACCATAAACCCAAAGACCACAGGAAAATGTGGGTTTGTATTGATTCTTTTTAACTGCATACAAGTATATGTGTTCACTAAATTGATTGGGTGATGTATTGGTTTAAGATGAGATTTTAGCTGGTTTTGTGCTAAAATACTTTAAAAACTTATTTGATTCTGAAACATGGAAGGCAGTGAAAAGCAAGATTGCTAAATACTGTGAGGTCTTATTGAAATTTTGTTATTATTCATAACATTTCTGCCAGCTAGTACCTCATTTTTCTGAATATAAAAGTATTTAGGAAATTAGATGCATGTGCCTTGGTAAAGATATGCTGTTTGCTTCTTCCAGCCTCCCTTACTTCCCTCCTTCCTTTCTTGTTTCTTTTGAACTTGTTAATTAAGAAATGAGTGAGTTTATCCTTGGGATTAAAAATAATTGTCATTTATAGGAGCACAGAATATCTTGGAATCTGACTTTTGTTTTAAATTTAGAAATGTTTTATAATTTTTTTGTCATGTGGCTGCATAACTAGTTTCTGTATTTCTTTGAAATCTTACGACTTTGAAATTGAAGCTATCTCAAGTTTTTATTGTTTTATTTAATGTATTTAAAAGTGTTCTTTGTATGAAAGTTCAAGCATTAAAAATAGACATGATCAAGATTGATCAAATTTGGAAGAGAATAAACAATAACTTACCAGATTTCCTAACATTATAGTTAGAAAATATTTCCTGAAACAAAAATTGGTTTAGTACAAGTCAAATGAAATGTTAACTTAGCTGGCTTGTTTTGATGTAATGAGATACTTAGCATAGAGCTGAGACGTGTGAAAAGGCAAACAGATTGAGGCAGATTCTGGACTGGAGTAAGCTGAGGGTGGTTCTGAGGTTGCCCAGGTTCCACTGAGTAACTAAGACAGGATTTCTGTGATTTTACAAGGCTTCCTTTCACATAATTCAGGTAAATTATAAGACCTTGGGTCTTTTGAGTATGGAATTTGTATTTTGTTTTCATGTTCTAGGAATTAGTACAATTGAATACTACAGAAATAATTGAAATATGAATTCTCTAGTCTACCAAGTGAATGTCCTTGGCTAAATTATTACTTATGCCTCAATTTTTTCACAGTGAAATGGTGAAAAAACAGCACATATTTTGAAATACTTTATAAAAGATACCTATGTATTCACATATGTTAAGGATGAGAAAATTTCTGTCATTATGCCAGTAAAACAGTATTACTGTTCTGGTTGAAGAATATATTGCATATTAAAGAAATTTCAAGCTGAATTTAGCTTTTCTATGGAAGTTTTTCTAAGAAGGCCACTAATAGTCTGGGGAAAATTAACTTTTGAAAAATTGTAATTTATTTTGTCAATAATTTAGTTGTTAATCTTTCATCTGTTTAATAATTTAGCTGTTTTAATTTTATTTCATTTGTGTAATTTTCAATTTTTTATTCAGGACATAAATAATTTTGATAAGATACAAGTTTTCCTTATTTAATCAAGACATAACAAATTACAAAAGAAGAATATAATAAAAAATCAGGGAGGAAAATAAATGTATGAAGTCACCTCAATAGTTGCCTTGTCTTTTGAATTTGGAAAATATAGGTAATGGTATGGATTGTCGAGTATCAGAGGAGGGGAAGTTTTACATATAAACTATGTGTCATACATGCAGACACACTTAAACATTTATACGCACACATGCACACAGATTCCAAAAGTGGGTATGTACTGATATATGTATGTAATATTCAAATATCTAATATAGTCTGGAGTCTAGTGATGGTGGAGGAAGAGTAGATAGCTCAGTTAGGACTGTTCTATTCTTTCTTTACTCTGCCCTCCATTTTTCATTAGCATTATTAGTTGTAGAGAGGGTTTCATTGCCATGTTCCTTGTTTGGAAAAGGAGATGAAAGGAAAACTGTGAAGTCAGAGAGAAACATTGTTAAAAATCAAGGAAGTTAGTGACAAATGGGTTCCTCCCTTGGAAGAAAGGAATGGATGAAGCTTAGGAATCTGAGTGATCTAACTACAATCTAGATAGACAAATTTGCTATCCTATTAAAGTACCATCTATTTTTTGAAACCAAAAATGATTTTGAAAACACTTAATTTCAGTATTAGATCTTGGAAAGACTAAGACATTATTCAACACAGTCAAGCAAAAGCTGACACAGTGGTAGGTTTCTGACTGTTAGACTGGCCTGAAGTGTTCAAGGTCAGCCATAGTCCAACTTCCCAAGCACATGAGGTGAAGTTTCAGTTGAGGATTTTTTCCTTTTTCTTTCCTTACCAGTAAAAAATACAAATCAAGGTATCCCAACATTTAACAAATATATTACCTATTAGATAGTAAATAAGAACATCACTTGACTTTTCTTTGAAATATTGTTGTACACTCCTTAGTTATTTTGAAATAAAATTTAAATATATCTCTTAAATTCCACTTACTTACAATAATCTATATTTGATATTTATGAGTTTTTATTTATGAGTTATTTATGGTGTGGGCTTTTTTACTAACATAGAAATTACGTGATACAGTTTTGAGCTTTTTTAAAGTTACATATTAAAGGATCGTAGAAAGTGGATCTATTAGTATTTAAAAATGAATTCATGTTTTTTCTATTATTTGTAATTCAGAATTGCTTTATGTTAATATTTTACTATTCTTAATGAAAAGATAGATCCTTAAGAAGGTATTGTTAGACCAAGTGTTGTGGTACATGTCTAAAATGCTAGAACTCAGGAGCCTGTGGTAGGTGGATTGTGATTTCAAGGCCAGCCTTGTGTCTGTGTCAAAACAGACACACCCATTTTCTGTCTCTCAAGTGATTTAATAAAATATTCCATTATAAGTATAATTTTTTTTTCGTACTGAATTTCCATTGCTTGTGCAACATTCAGTTTTCTTAATAAAGATCAGGGCTTGACTTCTCTGAGAAATGTTCTTTCTTTCTAGGAAACAGGTTCACACTTCACTCATGTTAATGGTATGGATGATGAGCTTGTACATGCTTGATGGTCTCATTTTTCATTCAGAAATGTCCCCAGTTATTTGAATTCAAAGTACTCCAAGGGCTTCAACCTTTCCCCTGCCATCTGCCCTTGCCAAAACTTGGCCTGTGTTCCATGTAATGAGTCTCAGGGACACCTGGAGATTTGGTGCTCCAAAAGGCAGGAGGCCATTAGCTGCGAGGCGTTGGCTGGTGCTGAGAACACTCTACCCAGCAGCCTCCACACCTTGTACTTCCAGATTTCGGTCTAACATGGAAAGTCAAAGCGTAAAATTTGTTCTATAAATTTTTGAATATTTACAGTGTATTAAATATTGACTCATATATTCCTTGGTATATTTGTGTGTGGGGTGGGGAGGTGTGTACTGATACTGAGGCTTAAATTCTGGGCCTTGTGTTCATGCAGGCCTGCTGCTGTAACTCTTTTTTTTTTTTTTTTTTTTTGGCCAGTCCTGTGGCCTTGGACTCAGGGCCTGAGCACTGTCCCTGGCTTCTTTTTGCTCAAGGCTAGCACTCTGCCACTTGAGCCACAGCGCCACTTCTGGCCGTTTTCTATATATGTGGTGCTGAGGAATTGAACCCAGGGCCTCATGTATATGAGGCAGGCACTCTTGACACTAGGCCATATTCCCAGCCCTGCTGCTGTAACTCTTGAGCCACCTCTTTGTGGACATTTTTGCTGGTTAATCAGAGACTAAATCATGTAGACTTTTCTGGCAGACATGGCTTTGATCTTCCAGGCCTCAGCCTTCTGGATAGCAAGAATTACAGGAGTTATGTGGCACTAGGTCTTTGCTTTTTCTTGATTTTTTTTAAAGAATAATTTGAATAAAGTGTTTATCCTTTTATTCACTTATTCAAGATGCTTAATTTTTTCTGGTCATCTATTCTAGACCATTTCCTATGCTGACAGGCAAGGATGGAAAAGTGAAATATAAGTGTTTAATTCTAACCAGAACTTGGCCTAAAGATACACAAATAGAATACTAATTATACTCTTGCATGCTATGTGAGCATAGAGCAATGGATTCCACAAAGTGCTCTGACAGTGCCTGAGACAGACATTTATTTCCCTTTTGGCACCCATGTGGGTTTCCAGGAAAGAGACAAGAAGGGAAGTAAACCAGTAAGGTTAATCTTAGAAGGTAAATAAGAGGAGTTTACAGTGTCTGGAGTGTAGTAACAGTCTTAAAGGTGAGGGAAACAAGTTGATGGATTTTAAAAAAACAAACCATTTTTTACTTTGCATTGTATGTTTAAAAAATGAGCTGCTGTAGCAGGGTGCCTATGGCCCACGTCTGTAATATTAGCTACTCAGGAGGCTGAGACCTGAAGATTGAGGTTGAAAGCCTATTCATGCAGATTCCCTCTCCAATTTACTGAAGGAAAGTTGGGCTGGAGACATGGCTCATTGGTGGAATACAAGCCAAGTGAGTGCAATGCAGTGAGTTCAAGCTCCAGTATTGGTCTATGACAGTTAACTCTACATAGATTACAGAACTACATATGGGAAGCAAAACCATAAAAGTCTTAAGTCTTAACATTAGAAAACCCAGGTGTTCCAGGCATAGTGACTATGTTTTCGGTGTAATACTAATGGCACAATCCGTGAAAAAAAGAATTTTTCAACTAGAATTCCTTAAAATTTTTATTTTATTCTCTTGTAACACAATCAATAGAAGGAGTGGAAAAGCCATATAGTAGGAGAAAATATTTACAAGAGACATATCCAAAATATTTGTTAGCTAAATCCTCAACATTATATTTTCACAATAAAATTCTACTGTGTGTCTAAAATCCATGTGACTGACAGAAGCAAATATTGGTAATGATATGGAGCAACAGGAACTCAGACTAATTTCTGGTGGTATTCACATTCCATTGCAAAATGGAACAGATTTTAGAAGATGGTTTGGAAGCTTCTTATAAAGTTAATTATTATTTTATGAAATGATCTAGCAATTATACTCCTAGGTACTTACCCAAATTTCAGAGAATTTATGTTAATCTAAATGAACACATGGTTATTTACAATAGCTCCACTAGATAAATGTCCACACTTGGAAGCAATCATAATATGCAGATAATGAACAGAGGAAAATCCGGGCAATGGAATATTTTTAAATTAATTTATTTATTGTCAATGTGATGTACAGAGGGGTTACAGTTTCATATGTAAGGCAGTGAGTATATTTCTTATCAAACTTGTTACCTTCTCCCTCATTTTTTTCCACCTTTCCCCCATCCTCTTCTCTGCCACCCCCAGTTGTACAGTTGGTTTACAACATATTGTGTTGTAAGTATTGCTGTTGCATTGGTTCACCTTTTAGCCTTTGTCTCTACATTTTGATGTTCCCCTTCCCTTCCCTAGTTCCAATACGCATATATATGATACCCAGGGTACCAATGTCAGTTACAGTGACATCAAGGGTAAAACCCCGGGGAAGAAAAGAAAAAGGCATAATTTCATATGGAACTTTGAAAACAACAACAAAGATAATTTTTGAACATTGAAAAGAGATAAACTCCCAAACCATGAGAACATAATGAGTAAACTGAAGTGCACATTACTAAGTAAAAGAAGGCTATTTATTGAGGCATTCCAACTATCAGGTGTTTGGGGAAAAGGAATGTATGGAAATTGAAAGAACAGCAATTAGGAAAGCCTGTGGGGAGACAAGGATTAAAAAGTTCAGGTCAATGACATTTTACCGCAATGTGTGTTCATGATATGTTATTGTAGATTCACTAATTGTAAAAAAAAAAAATGCACAAAGGTGGCCTAGGATGTTCCCGACATGGAAGGCTGCATGTGTACAGGGAAAGAAAACATCTGGGAACTCTACTTTCTGTTCAATTAGTTCTAATCACAAAATTCCTGTAAAAATGAGGGCTGCTTAGTGATACCTGATAAATTGGGGATCAAACACAATTTTCAGACACCTAGTTCAACCCTTACTAACTCAGAGTCTTACATTTGGAAATATTTAACTTCTAATGATAAAAATGCAAACTCTTAGTAGTCAAGCCCTAAATACTATTTCCTCAGAGAATCCTTCTTACATTTAACCATGACATTTTTTACATGGAGACAGATCCACCAACTAATTTTGATAATTATTCAAATGTATTTGTAAAGTAACTGTAAAGCTGGCAAGTAGAAGGGTGAATGGAAGAGAGAGCCTGGTAAAACCCTGTAGATGGGCATAGAATAAACAACTAAGAAGTTACCCAGGACCATGGTCACCAGGAATAGTTCCAGGTAATCATAGACAAACAATAAATGATATTGATATTTAAATGGGGATTATACCAATTGTATATCATTTTATATTCTCTTTTCTCTTAGAACTTAGTGGCTTAAATGGGAGTCTTCTCAGTGAGTTTTCCTTGGTTCAGTTAGGGTTCTGCATTCTGTTAGTGAGTCAGCTGGGGTGGGACTAGAATGGTTAGCTATCCTTGTGTGAATGTGTGTGTGTGTGTGTATTTTCAAGAAGGCCACACTTCTTCACAATCCTGGAAGTATAAGAGGGAAGACTTATTTTACCTTGCTTATCCTACTTCTGTTTGCATTGATTTGCTCCTATTCTACTGATCAAACCAAGATGGGCCCTTTCTTGGAGTCAAGCAGGAAAACAATTACCCACCGATGTGAGTAACAGGAATCAGGGTTTAATTGGGTGCTGCAGGGTAACATTCGAACACAGTCTGCACTCTAGCCCTTGTGATTTAAGTGAGAAATGCACTCACACTGTCATAAAGTCTCAGCCAAACTTGGCATCAAGATCCAAGTCCATGTTCTCATTATTGTCATTAGATTTCTATACAAATGATGCTTTAAGGTTGAGTTATTCTTTGTCCACTAAGCTTTGAGCTCATGGAGTTTTATATTTCTTCCTGTCCATCTCTGTACACATTCCAAAAGTTAATGGTATGAAAGAAGAGAGTCTCAGTAATGACAGTTGAATAATGTGGTAGATACAGGCAAGGAGGTTCAAAGAAACCATTGATTTACAGCACTGGTAAAATCTGGCTGAGGTGAATTCTGGGGCTAGGGTGTAGTCTTTACCTGGGTCATTATGCTGCCTAGAATTTCTCTTAGTCTGCTCACTGTGCTTGGCTCTGTGTTTTGATACTTTGGTCTACTTTCCCTAAGTAAATAGGAGTGCCTAGCCAAATCTATGGTTCCCATCTATAATCCCAGTTACTCAGGAGACTGAGATTGGAAGGATTGCTGTTCACAATCAGCGTGGGTAATGTTGGGAAGGGATTGAGGGGGTGAGCATTGTGGGGACAGGCCCTGAGACCCTATCTGACACAGTACCTTGGTGCCATGGCTTTTGCCCTCCGTCTTAGCTGTGCTGAGATCGGAACAATCAAAGTTTGAAACCAGCCCATAGAAATTCAGCAGTCCCTTCTCAACAGATAAAGTTGGCATAGCAATGTGCCTGTTTTCCCAGGTACAGCGATTGTCCTCAATAGGAGGATTACGGTGTAGGTCCACCTGTATAACAAGCATGAGTTCAAAACCCCAGGATTGCCCCTCTCCTCAAAATGAGAGGAAGAAAAAAGAAAAGAAAATGGTATATATTTGAAGCTATTTTATTTTCCACAGGAAACTCTTTTAGAATTGTTTAAATTTTAGTCCAAGCTAATTCAACTTGAAATTTTTTTGTTATAACTTTTGTGGACTTTCTACAATTCTTATTAAGGTTCGCTCCAAATCCAAAACTTCTTGAAAACAGTCTTTTGTGATAATACCTTTAACTATCATAAAAACCTTTTGTCTGAAAGTGAGTGATGGTCTACTCAGAAATGCTTAGCAAAACGTTCTTCCTCACTCTCTCCTCTCTCTCTCTCTCTCTCTCTTTCTCTCTCTCTCTATATATATATATTGTGCACCTTCCAATAAGCATAGAAAACTTACAGACTGGCAGTTTCAGAATTCTATTTCAAAATGTTCTTACCCAGATTCTCAAGTTTGCTGACTACATTTTCAACCTTCCAATTTAGCACCAGTGACAGTTTTGCCAGTGTTTCCGCTAGTGCAGCACATGGCTTTCCATCTTCTCAATGTCCAATAGTGGGTTTCTGACATCTTTTCAGCCTCTGTTAACTGTTTATTTGCCATTTTCCAATCTTTCCTAACAGCTTCCATGATGATGGCTAACCTCTGAGTTTTGCTCACTTCAAGGCCAAGGCAAAGGACAAATACTTTAGAATCACTAATCACATGTCCAGGCCACATCAGTAGGGAATTCAGGGAGGGAAGAGGGAGACCACTGGAGGTGTGTTATATTCCAGGACGCCAATGGCCGATGTAACCATCCATAATGCCTATGTCCATATTAAGCTGTAAGGAGTAGGAAATGACAGGAAAATTCTACACAAGGAATATCTTTATAAGTAAGACAAATTTGAAGAATCACCATGGTGAGCCAGTGGGAATGTAAGCCAAGTGTAAGACTGAAGAGTGCTGATATGGATTTTTCAGGCCTGGAATTTATGCGAAGATATGGAATTGAGATGGTCAGATACAGGGAGACCAACCTCATAGAGGTTTCTACTTGGGATAAGGGAGGCTTTGGGAGGAGAGGGCTTTATTCTATGATTGTATGCTGGCTTAGAAGCAATATATATATATTTTTTTTTGGTCATCAGCTCTGCTTCAATCAGAAAATATACACCTGAAAATTTATGTGAATCAAAAACTGGGGATAAGCATCCTCTCATATGCCTGTGTAAGGAACATAATTTGGGCTAACTTGACCAATCCCTACCAATGGCCTCAGCCCAGAAAATACGTATGACATGACATTCAAGAGAGAATGCACTGGTTTCACAAAAGATAATGAAGCAAACTGGGTCACCTACTTTGTTCATTTACAGTTGGCTTAGATACATTTAAAAAGCTCTGTTCTACAGCCATATAGATATAGATATATATGTATATACATACATACATACATACATACACACATATCTGAGAACTGTTGAAAAACTTAGTTTGTAAAAAATTTATATTTGTTTTCTAATTGTCAGGTTTTTAGATCATTGAATCATTTGCACCTATACTTCCTATTTTTGCTTTCTTAGGCTTTGACACTGTAATTTTCCATATAGAGAAAGCTTTCCCACATACAAAATATTTCAAGATTTGCCCTTAGTTTATATTGTACTGCTAAACAAAGAGAATGTTTTATTGATTTGTGTAGAATACAGTGAAGACTGGTTAGTGTTTAATCAAGTCTATAGGAAGAGATAGAATGATTCTCTTCATTGACAGAAAACTAAAACTCTGAGGCCTAAAATATTAGTCTAAAAATGGACATGAGGAATATGAAAGGAATTACCAGGATTAATGTAGTGTATAAATTATTTATGATGTAGCAATCATAACATTATTAATGCTTATTTCACTTAATTAAATTAAACCCCTAATGATGTAAAAAATCCATCTGAATCCTTGATATTATATATTCAGGATATATGACTATACATATTGAATATGGAAATAAAACTTTTAGTATTGTTATTGATTTTAGAAATGTCAATTTCTAATGTGGAAATAAAACTTTCTAATTTCATTATTTAGTGCATTTGCTATTTCTTATTCTCTGGCTTTTATTTCATATATATTTAGACCTAGCTATCTATTCTAATTTTGCTACACATTTTTATTGTAATCTTCGAGTTTAAAAGCAGTTAGAAATTAATACCCTTTCAAAGCAAATGAATATTCATTAGTAATCTGTAGAGAAAATCCCCCAAATCATCTGTAAAATAAGTTTATTGTAAACCTAAAAGATACTAGACATGAACTTTATTCCAAGAGATTATCTCTCTTTTATTATTCCCTAAAGTAATGACCACTCTTGAATGATGCTAGGAAGCATTTTATTAATTGATTGAATTGGTTGATTGATTTTGGTGGGATCGTGCCTGTAGTCTCATATTTCTGAGGCAAGTGTTCTCACGCAGAGCTTTACCCATCCCCAGAGAGCTTTTTCATATTGTGGCATTGACATAAAAATGTATATTTAGTAGAAAAAGAGCTTCCCAAAGAAAAGTGGATCTCATCCTGTAGTACGAGATCTCTTGGCATTTTTTATTTTAAGTTGTTACTGGTGGAATGACCCAGTAGCTATGGGAAGAAAAGCCGTTTATAATTACCCTGAGGAACAAGTTTGAGATCATTTGATATTTTATAAAAATGAGGACTGGGTCAGCTAGTGGACCTAATTAAGTAGTCAGCATTTATTTCTTAACAAAACTAGGTTACCATTTTACTATGAACCAAAAATATCTAATTAGGATACTGTAAGCGGCATCACATTTTCTCTGCTTAGATTTTAAAAAAAAATCATACTTGATCTGATGTGTTTTCAATTCTTCATCTAATATATAATGTGGTTTATGCTTTAATGTGGTTTTGCATATGTCCAGTTCTCTAAACCATCTAGTATTCATTTAAATTATTTGATCAAGCATGAAAAATGGGCTGAGATTATCTGGACATGTGGATGAATATAACCATGAGATCCCAGTATAACCAATGTAATCTAATAAAAAAAAATTAAACGTGTCTGACCTGCAGACAGTTATACAGTGTATCACAGAAAATATTCTTATGCCTAGCTCCCTGTTTGTGAATTGAAATATTACTGGTGTTGATAGGCTAAATTCTGACCACTAAAAAGACAAAAATCAACAAACAAAATCTTTGCTAGTAAGTCTGGAATGCATCTGCTCCTTCCACTATTATACTCACTCTAAGAAGACATCACAAATGTAGTGTCTGTTGTTTCTATAGATTTGATTACATTTTACTACTTGTATATTTAATAAAGACTACTGACTGTTAAGAAGATATACAAATTATCTACCTTCTTCTGAAACATTTTTTGTGTTCATCTATCAAAATGCTTTCTTCTGAGACATTTTCTAGCTACTACCAGATTAAAATTCTACCTCTATTACCAGTAAGCTGTATTAATTTGAAAACCTTATTCATTCTCTATGTATGTTGGTTATTGGAAAGATTCTGTGATATGTGTAAGCTCTTGGGAAGTTTTTGAGTGATATATATGTCATATTCACTCTAAGAGAACATTAATTTTGTGAAAATAATATTTAATTTCACAGGTAATGTAGCAAAGTTCTGTCAAATTACTATGTGATTGCACTTTATCCCATGCTGATTAATAATTTTACAAAATCTGAGCTATGCTGAGTGGTTATGCATATGTATACACATATATAGTATTCTGACTTCTTTATTAGTGTATGTGCTTTCTTGGACATTCTACAGATTAACCTTTTCACTTGCTTACCCTTTGCTTGTTTGCCATATTGCCTTTAAGGAAGAGGCATGAGCTTAAATTGTATATTGCTCTGGAAAGTATGTGTTAGCTTTCTTGACTTTGGTTCTAAGACTTACTTTGTCTTTTCTTTCTTTTTTTTTTCTTATTTATTGTCAAAGTGATGTACAGAGAGGTTACAGTTTCATACATTAGGCACTGGATACATTTCTTGTACTGTTTGTTACCTCCTCCCTCATTCCCCCCTCTCCCCTCCCCCTTTCCTTCTTCCCCCATGAGTTGTTCAGTTGGTTTACACCAAACAGTTTTGCAAGTATTGCTTTTGTAGTCGTTTGTCTTTTTATCCTGTGTCTCTCGATTTCAGGGATCATTTCTATAGACTGTTACCTTGTGTTTTCTTCCCAAAGTAAGAATTCGTTCTTGAAAATCTGGAATCAGAATATATTTTTGGAGAAAGTCTTTCAGAAGCACTGGTTCTCCTTCCCAACTGTTTGTTCTTAAAACATAATCTGCTGGGAACTTGGGATCTCTAATGGTTTTGAAAAGGGGCAGGAAATGAAATAAAATACTTCTGATTTCAGTGTGGGTCTTTGTTCCTGCCTCATTCTTTTTCCAGTGGCCTTTAATTTGGCCATCTTTAAATGGCCAAGTCTACAGTTGGTTCTGTGATTTATATTCAGAATAACATGTGCTCTTCAGAATAAGACAGCCATTCAGATATCTTTGAAATACTGGCTTTAATGGAATCCATGTGTACCCATGTTCAGTAATCACATTGGATGAACTTATAGTGTAGGCATAAGGTATATGACATTAATATTTTTTCATTGCAATTAGCTGACATCTGCTCAGTACTATTTTTCTAGCCTTTTCTTTCATAGAGTAAATAGTTACCCCACACTATTTCCACCAAGCTTTTGAGCTTTCTCCTGAATGCCTCCTTGTCAGCTGTTCCCTTGTGGTCTGCTTCCGTTCAACACTTTAAATAGCTTTGCTTCATTTTGAAAATGGACAATTATAACCTGTCTAATTATTTTTTTCCTTGCTTTACTGTAATAGGATGGTTTACTGCAAACAGGGCATGAATAATTATAGAATGATATTGATAATGACTAAATGTTGGTGTTACGGATCCTATATCATATTTCCCCCTGTTTTTCACTTCCTAAGGACCACGGAGTAAAATAAAGTGGTGAGTTGAAATAATCGTTCACTGAGACATGTGCTGGTAAAAACCAATCTATTATGGGAAAGAAAGAATTATGGGAAGTATGAAAGATTTTAATTACATGCATTGATCAAATGCATCAGATAATTACTCAAATCCTCACACAATTAATCTTGCATTGGTAGCATATGAATGGTATACTTTAAAATTTATTACTTTAAAAAATGTAGGAGAAGTACAAAAACAAGGAGAAATGATTTCTCAAAGCAGACAATTCTGAAAGAGAGGTGTCTAAATTCTTACAAAATGGTGGGTTTTGTACTGAGAAAAATCCAAGAGGACTAATAAAAAAAGACAGATAACTAATGAGGGGTCTTTATAATGACCTCCGTTGGTATAAAATTATCATTTGAAAGTTCATAGCTTTCATAGGTAGTAGAAGGACATCAAGTAGAGAATGTGAAAGAATTTCTGACAGCAATAATAGAATGATATAATATATTGAAAGGAAGGGTCATGAAATTACAAGATGTGGGAAGAAGTGCAAAACGTTCCTGAAAGTTACAAAAAAAAAAGTCTGAGTCACTAGAGACAAGCAATGCGGATAATAAATGTGACTCTTCACAGATTAATATGTTTTCTGGTCAATCCTTACCAAAATTGTGAATGATGTAATGTAAAACAAAATGTATGCATGCTTTTCACAAGGATCTGAAAGCAACAATTATTTTCAAAAGATGCCAAAGGTAAAAAATAAGACACTTGTTCCATCTTTGGAAATAAGCACAAAAGTATATTGAAATGAGCATATGGTAAAATGAGCAGATGAGCAAAGGTGTGTTTATAAGGAAAATCAATGAAACTACAAGTGTTACGCAGTTGGATATGTGAAGAAAGTTATTTATATTTCACATAACATCCAGATATTAGTATTAGAGAAAATAATTATTGAAAATTTAATCAAAGCCAGAAACTAGAGGCTCATGCTTATAATTATAGCTAGTCAGGAGGCTGAGATCGGTTGATTTTGGTTTGAAGCTATCCTTTGAAGAAAAGTCTGTGAAATTCTTTTCTCCAATTAACCAGTGAACAGGTATAAGTGACTGCTTTCTCCTTGAACGAAAAAGTCAAGAGCGTGAGGCTCAGAATTCAAGCTCCAATACTGCTATATAAAAAATGTATTAAAAAATTAAACATAATGTTTTGAAATACAAACATGGGGAATTCTTATAAAAGGAACAAAATTTAAGAATCTAAATTTCAATATTAGAGATTAAAATCTTTGTTATATTCATATTTTGTTATATATGTATGTATATATATGTATGTATGAATATATGTATATACATATATATCTCAAGAGAAAAGGGGTTGAAAACATGAGTTTGGGGCATATGAGAAAGGAATATTTAAGTGGTGATTTAACAGTATAAATGTAGACAAAATATCAAGACAGTTAATATAGGAAAATATAAAAATAGATGCATTTTGAGTAAAAATGATAGCATTGTAAATATTCCTGTTTTCCAGTAGGATGTACAGCATAGTAGTGAAAACACTAAGAACCTGACTGGAGCAGTCTCTACCATGTTATCTTACAAGATTATTTAACTTGTTTTCATAGTTTGTATCTATAAAATCTGGAAGATTTTAGGACCTATGTTGATTTGAAAGTATTATGAATGTTAAAACATGACATTAAGAGTAGCACTTAGCATTAAAATGATACAAACCATAAATTCTTATTAAAACAAAAATAAGATGTTATTTTGCACATTAGATTGGTAAAAGTAGAGATCAAAGGGAAATTGTAGCCTTTTAGTGAATATGCTTGACCTAGTTTTTTTAAATAATATTTTACTCTTATTTTGAGCTATAAACATTTAATTTATATTAGTGAAATAAATGCAAGCGTCAAAACATAAAGCAGTTAGTTCTTTCATGGTTTGCTTTATAACATTGTTTCTAAATTTGGTGCTCTTTTTTTCTTTCATTTAAAATGTAATAATTACACATTTGTAGGGTATATTATGCAGTGTTAATTAATTTATAAGATGTGGACTGATGGAATTTGGGTAATTAACATTTTCAGACCTTGTCAGGGCTTTATAACTGCAGCCTCCTCAACCTCTGCTTTAGCTCTTTGTATAATAAACTAGTAAGAGACATAGAATTCCATAGTGTCTGTATGCCACAATTTCTTGACCCATTCATCTACTGAGGAGCCTCTAGGTTGGTTCCATGTTTTAACTATGGCAAATAATACTACAATGAACATGGTTGTGATGGTAGCTTTAGTATGGCCTTGTTTGTGATTCTTTGAGTAAATGCCCAGAAGTAGGGCTGCTGGGTCATAAGCGAATTGTTTAGCCTTTTGAGGAACCTCCATACTGCTTGAACAAGTTTACACTCCCACCAACATTATAGTAGCATTCCTTTTTGGCCACATCTCTGTCAGCATGTGTTGTTACTAGTTTTCTTGATAATGGATGTTTTTACTGGGGTGAGATGGAATCTCAGTGTTGTTTTGACTTGCATTTCTTTTATGGCCAAGGATGTTGAGTACTTCTTCCTGGGCTTCTTGGCCATTCTCATTTCCTCTTCAGAGAAGTACCTTTTTAAGTCTTTAGCCCACTTATTAATGGGACAATTGTTTCTGTGGGGATTTGTTTTGGGGGACTTAATTTTTTGAGTTCTAAGTATATTTTAGATACGAGGCCCTTGTCTGTAGTATGGCGAAGTGAAGATCTCCCAGTCCATGGACTTTCTATTTATCTTTCAACCTATGTCATCTGCTATGCAGAAGCTCTGCAGTTTCATGAAATCCCATTTGTCCAACCTTTCTTTGTTGTGTTTCTGGGTCTTTATTAAGAAAGGAGGAGCAGCAAAAAATGCCGAGTGGTGTGATCAGTCCCTCAAAGCTTATTATATTTTACCAACACATTTTTTATGAGAATTATGTGGTGAATAATAAATACTCAGAACTTGACGTTTTCTGGGTTTTTCCCTTTGATCTTGAGCCACTGTGTCCTGAATCTGAGCTCCATAGGACCCTTGAGGCCATTGAAACCTTTGAAACGGGCAGCTTGCCTGGAGCACACAGCTGGCTGGTGTCACGCTGTGATCAGTCTCCAGGCTTCAGACATTAGCACCTCCTGGCACTGTCACCTGCATTCCAAGCACACCAGCAGCTGAAGAGCCCAGATTCTACCTAAAGCACCAGTGAAGCAAGGCATCGTATATATGACAAGGAGACACATGCCCAACAGATAAAATTATCTTTAGTGATATAGCATCTTATATAAACAGAGGGAATTTGATTTAGCTAACTTGAACACAGCGTTAAAATTCACATGAGAGTAACTGTCTATGACTGCCAGTTCAATATTGCCTGCTATCTCTGAGGTGATCCCTGAATGAAGACAAAATAAATGTTACAGATTTTTTTTAACGTTGCTTACAATATGGGTAATAGCAATAAACTTATGACATTACGCTGCACTCAGCAAACAACACAGAAGTCAAGAAGGATTAATAATTCCAAGACAGGAAGACAAATTTATTATTACTATTTCATTGACTTCTACGAGTTGTATGCATTTAATATTTCTATGAGAAATAGAATCAAGATGTATGCAAAGAAATCATTCATCACCCTAAAGATGTACAGTGTGGCTATAGGGAAAACCATCAGTGAGGGACTTTAATACAACATGTCACTGGAATGGGTTTATTATTCTGCATATTATCTTTGACTCATTTAGTGCTTCATTCAATAGCTGTAGGTTGAGTTTATGCTAGGAACACTCCTGGTCCCTGAGTCCAGTAATGAGGAAAGAGCAGGGTTTTAAAGAGATGAGATTTAGTTGGAGATGCTAAACTGACAGCCCCTAAGAGGAAAGTCCTTACAGTCAGTCTGGAGGCAAGAATCTGAAGTTTCTTAATCCCAATCCTTTGTGGAAGGTTAAAACTAACATTTCAGGGCATTGTTTTTATTCTGTTCTTATCTTGATCCTGATCAGCAATAAAACCCCCATCCACCTACCTACCCACCCATTCACCTAAATGTACTGCAACTCAGTCCATGAGGTAAATCAAAGGTAGAGAGCCAGGGAGGTAATCATTATCTTGGAGATCATGAGCAATTAGTAATAAGCAGAGACCTTCATGGAAGAATTCATAATCTATTAGGTGACATTTACCACATGCCTGCTGTGTGCCAAGTACCTGTTGGATATTTTGAGATAAATGGTATTTAATGTTTTACTTTCAATCAGTTCAGTTTAAGGACAGAACCAGAAAATTATAATAAGGCTTCTACCACATGCATGCAGATTGCTTTAGAATCACATATGAGAACTGTGAATTGCTCAGACAATAATAAGTAGGTAGTACCTGAACACCTGTATCTAACTTATATAGGCAAGACACTGATAGATTGTAAGCAGGAAGGTTAGCTGAGCCAAGATAGAGAGGTTTATTACAGAGGAGGCCGTCTGAGAGGTTATTGCAGCAATTCAGTCAATAACTGTGGAAAGACCATATTAGAACAGTGTCAGCAGAGCTGAAGAACAGACAGCAGAGGGGGCCGGGCAGGGCAATGACAGCTTGGGTGTCCATAGAGGAAAGGAAGAATTCAGGAGTGACTATTATTACTTTGAGCCCAAAAACATGGCTTTCATTTCAAGAATGAACATTTGTCAGATGAAAGTCATGAGTTTTAGTGTAAAAGAAAATATGAGCAAAATACTGTTGTATAATTAAGAGAAAATTAATATGAACATGGACTCAAATGAGGGTTAAATGCAGAGTCATGAGATACTTTGGGGGCTACATGTGGTTTGGATTTTCTTTTATGATTACTGTTGTTTTATAAGTGTTAATTTTTATTAATTTACTTTAAATATCTTTAAATAGTTGTGCAAAGGGTTTCCAACTTAATATGTCAATTTATGAGTACAAGTCATCTTGATCAGTGTCATCCCTTATTTTTGTTTTCTCTACTATTTCCCTGCCCTATAGCTAGGTAGGTAATAGCACACCATTGTATTTTTCTCAGATTGATTGTATTGAGACAGAGAAGAGTATCTTGCCTAACCAAGTATAGCTAGATAGTGGCAAAGGTACCACAAGACAGTTTGTTCTTGATTTTGGCCTTCATTGTTGCAGTATCTGTGGCCAACATTCTCAACATCCTTCAATATAGTGTAACTTCTTTATATTTAACTTCTGAAAATAAAGTTATGCTTCAGATGGTGCAAACCAGAGTTATTTTGTATATTTCTTTTTAATCTTTGTTCTAGGAAGTGTATTTTGAATCTTTTTTGAAAGACACATTTTAATTAAACATTTTACTAGTAATGAAATAAGTGCAAAATAGGCATGCAAATATATTACTGTAAAATTAATGGTGCACAATGGATTCACAGTGGATTTTGTCAGCATATAAGGGATGAAAATGAATAAAACAACTGATGATGGTGAAGGTTCGGGGATCATTTGCTTGAAAAGCTGAATTTGACCTTTACAAGAATAGGATCATTAAGAAATTTAGTAAAGAAGAAAGATGGAAAAGAAGATATCTCAATGTCTTCTAATATGACAAGAGTATAAGTCAAAGGTCAGAGAGGTAAAATGCATAGATGAGCATGTCTGAACCAAGGATAAGGAAAAGGAATTAAGCATACATGCAAAAACTGCTTTAAATGTACTAGGGTGCAAACTTTATATGTATATGTACATTATTTGCCATGCTTCGTAGAGTACAGTAGGGCTATAAAAATGTCTGGTTAGTTCAGTGAGGTAAAATAAAATGTTGATGGTAGTGGGTGGCATGAACATGATGAGGAAAAGTTCATTATTCTGCAACGAGGAATATGAATGTTTGTAGCGCTTAGATTTCCATGAGCGAAATGAGAAAATCAACACAAAGATGTGGCTTGTCAGGGTGCAGCCAGAATCGTAGGGCCAAAGCCCAGCTCCTAGGGTCCCAAAGCCCAGCTCCTAGTGTCCCAATATGACAGATGAGGCAGTTCCCCAGTGTGTTCATTAAGTAGAGGAGTAGTGGGGGGAAAAAACAAAAGATTTTCATGCAGCAGGCATGCCTGGAAAGAGGGACAATAAGCATTTCAGCCCATCTTCAAGATGTAGATAGGAGCATTAGGGTTAAGTAGACTTAAAACTGAGGCTGGTAATCGTTCTCATTTGGGGGCTAGATTCTCTTACCAGGATCACTGTTGCTTGCAGTTATAGTTCCTTGCCATAAAGATGTCATGGTTTAGTGCTGCTATTCATGGAATCCAAAGTGACAGGGCGGAGGGACCCACAGCAAAAGGAGAGAGGTGCAAAATGCAGGTAGAGATGCCTAGCTTTTATCCTGCTTTTACTTTACTTGTGAACCTAAGTAAGAAGTCAGTGGTGGGTTTTTGTTTTTCAGCAAAAGTAGTTTCTACCTGTTAGAAGGACAGCATTTCATATATTCGTGGCTATCTTTCCTTTAATGAATTGGGTTTACTTTCTTGGATGATGATGGAGGCTTTAAGAAACATGTGCCTAAAAGATGACTTTGACCTTTTTTGGAAAGGACAAAAGAAGTTAGGAGATGCAGTGTTTGAGAAAGAGAGATAAAGTGGTTTCAAGAAAAGTACTTAGAGAATCTGTTTTTGATTTGAGATACAGGGAAACTGTGTGGCAATGGGAGATAATTAAGGAGGGACAAAGTGCCAGATGGTGTGATTTCACTTGGTGGGAATATGGAACAGCAGGAAAAGAGAACCTGATTAGCAGAGAGAGAAAGAGTGTCTAGGGCAAACTGTAGGCTAAGGAATTCAGACATGCTAAAGAAGGTGAATCTGAGAAAGACTGTATTCCTGACCAGGAAATTATTGCTGAACAGCGATAAGGAATTTAATAATGAAGTCAGTGCAAGAAAAACCAAAGGCTAATTTTCAGAAGTTTTGCGCTGAGGGAGGGAGAGAGTTTTTAGGGATGCCCAATGTTTGAGGGAGCTCCTACCACATTCTACAAACTGCTTAAGAATGTTGCCATTCCCACTCATAAAGCAGCCCACATGGTTTTATTGAAGTGAATGATAATTTATAAAAAATTAAACATGCAAAACAAAAGTGAACCTTACCAAATTCTTCGCACTTTCTGCTGAATATTATGGTAGGTCCTTCAGACTGTGTTGCATCTGCTGCATTAGCAGCACAAATGAGCAGGAATGACCCAAGAGAAAAAGATGCATTGGTGTTCTTTCAGCACCGTTACTGGCTTATATCATCTGGGCTTGTAATAAAAAGTGAAATAATCAGCAAGTTACTTACACCCGGGAGATTATCATTTCTGCTGTTTGACCTACAGTGTCTTGTGGAAGGACTTGTCTTTGCTGAGTTTCTCAAAGTTGTTATTAAATATTTATTCAAGTAGAACTCAGCAAGAGCATCTTCAACTACACCTTTGCAATCAAATCTGAGTCTCAAGTCATAAATACCATTCTAACACCATTCAGAAACTTATGTTAGGATCTGACAGTATCATAGTATGAGTCATGATGCTATACATGAATCTCTAAGGTTTCCTGCTCTTTCCTATGCCTTCAAGATGACTTGTAGATAGGATTCTGGTCTCTCTTGCTTGTTTTAGAAGGTGATACTTGCAATTACTTTCAAAGTTAGTTTATCAAACTTTTTTTAAAGAAATCCTCAACAGTTGTAAACCTTCCCTCTGTAGAGAGTGATCTAGATTAGGAAAACGACTTTAGAGCATTAAGGAATAAGGTAAACTTGAAATGAGTAAATTAATTTCTAAACAAGTGAGAAGTAATTCCAAAGTACTAGTACTGAAGTGTGCCAGTCTGCTCCCGTGTCCATGCTATACTAGGGGAATCATCAGTATTAGCATGAATTATTTGAATAAAGTATATTCAAGGTCTCAGATTTTTTGGATATGATGTGTTACAAGTATAGTGCCAACATTTTCATCTCAGATGGTTGTGGCAAGGTGGGTAAACAAACTACTATCAATCTCTGTGAGGAATAGGGACAGAAATTGACCTAAGATAAAGAGAGAGAAATGAACAAGGTTAACCAAATGGCCATAAGAGGTTATTACGGATGAAGTATCCAGAAAAAGAGAGGATAAGAAAAAAGGCAATTGATATGTATCATAAAGAGATCAAAGATAAGGTGAGAAGGACCAAGGATTATGAGGAGAAAGAAAAGCCATTGTTGTACAAAAAGTTCATTGCAATATCAGCTGGAAAAAAGTCTGGTTCAGATGAATTGTGATTTCTTACACAGTTTTGTACAATTTCTGTTGTGGTTGTTGGACCACAGCCTGTGGTTTTCAGATGATCACAAAGATTAGAAGGTTCCTTGACACCTAACACCAAACTCTAACCCAAGTGGATGGAAAATGAAACATGTGGCTCCTTATTAAGGTTATCTGTGCTTTCCAGCAGTGGTATTGTTATTAACATCCTGTTGTGCTTTGCCCACTGGTTCTGTCGTAGAGACTATTTCATTTACAATGTGAAAAGACCTTATTCGTAAATCATATTGTCTGATATTGCTTTAATGTCTGGAGGATATGCCAATCCTTGCTGGAAATTAAATCAAAATAGATCTAGAGAGAATTTTATAGCAATTCTCCTTTTTTCATCTGCTATATATTCATCAATGTAAGATGAAAGGTTTGACAAAAATCAAAAAGTATAAGATGTAAGATATCCATGTCAGTTCAAATATCTTCACATACAAATCGAGAAAGCACTGTAGAGTTAGCTTGGAAGAATCTTAAGAATAAAAGACCTTTTTCACATGTTTGACAAATAGACACAGTCATCAAGTACATTGAAGTGTATTTTCAACTTGTATATCCAGAAGAGAGCAAAAAGTGTAAAGATGATGAAAGATAATAATTTCTTTGGGGAAGTGTGTGAATAAATGTAAGGTCATACATTCAATTGCTCTCTGAGATGTACTATTCCTTCTTGAAGAAAATAATGTACGAGAAGAAGAGAGATGGGGAGGAGAGGGAAGACTATGTATTGCACAGATGGAACAGCTATCCCCCAAAATTTGTTAGAAAAGTAGGAATAAATTAGAAAAACAGAAGTAAAGTGAATAGCAGTGACTTTTTAAAGGAACATGTAAATCTCTTTTTTTCTTATTTATTGTCAAAGTGATGTACAGAGAGGTTACAGTTTCATACATTAGGCATTGGGTACATTTCTTGTACTGTTTGTAGGCATTGGATACATTTCTTGTACTGTTTGTTACCTCCTCCCTCATACCCCCCTCGTCCCTCCTCCTTTCCCTCTCCCCCCATGAGTTGTTCAGTTGGTTTACACCAAACAGTTTTGCAAGTATTGCTTTTGTAGTCGTTTGTATTTTTATCCTGTGTCTCTCGATTTTGGTATTCCCTTTCACTTTCCTAGTTCTAATACCAGTATATACAGTTTCCAATGTAATCAGATAAGCTATAGTGATAGTGCGGGTACAACCACAGGAAGGGGATACAAGAGGATCATCAACAATAGAAGCTACGGTTTCACATGGCATGTTGAAAGTAATTACAACAGTGATATAACAGTCGTTTCCATAACATGGAGTTCATTTCACTTAGCATCATCTTATGTGTTCATAAGAGTATAGCTATTGGGCTCTTGTGATCCTCTGCTGTGACTAGCCTAAACCTGTGCTAATTATTCCCTATGAGGGAGACCATAGAGCTCATGTTTCTTTGGGTCTGGCTCACTTCACTTAGTATAATTTTTTTTTCCAAGAACATGGAAATCTTACAAAGAACACTCAAAGAAATGTCTGATATTCCCTCTATCACCTGATCTTATATACTAGTTTTAAAAATTGTTATTTATTGTGTAGAATTACTTATTAATAACAATATGGGTGTATTTTAGTTATGCCCTTGGTCACAGAACATTTTTTTCTAGTAGTACTGGCATGGAACTGTGGCTCTCATACCTGGAATATAAGTATTCTTCTTCTGTGTCACACCTCCAGTCCCCCTATGTGTTGCTTTGTTTCAAGGCAGATTCTTGGTTTGCGCCTGGATATATCTGGCTGTGATTTCTCTATTTGTGTTAGCCTCTGTTACTCAGGACAACAGTTGCACACCACAGTACTCAGAGATTGTACATTTTTCATAGTTGGAATCAACAGCACATACTACAACATTCAATGGAGTCTGTCAGACTTGTGTACTGGGGCTGGCCTCAAATCGCAGTCTCCTGATATCTGTTTCCCAAGTGCCTAGGATCAAAGCCTTGCGCCACCGTGCCTGGCACAAACAATTTTAGAGAATGAAATAAAGCAAAATAAGAGAGTATTGCTCTTATTCTTTTTTTTTTTTTTTTTTTTTTTTTTGCCAGTCCTGGGGCTTGAACTCAGGGGCTGAGCACTGTCCCTGGCTTCGTTTTGCTCAAGGCTAGCACTCTGCCACTTGAGCCACAGCGCCACTTCTGGCTGTTTTCTATATATGTGGTACTGAGGAATCGAACCCAGGGCTTCATGTATACAAGGCAGGCACTCTTGCCACTAGGCCATATTCTCAGCCCCGCTATTATTCTTTAAATGAGGTCCATTCATTAAAAAGTTGCTTGAGATTGTGTTCTTGGGGCTGGGGATATAGCCTAGTGGCAAGAGTGCTTGCCTCATAAACATGAAGCCCTGGGTTTGATTCCCCAGCACCACATATACAGAAAACGGCCAGAAGTGGCGCTGTGACTCAAGTGGCAGAGTGCTAGCCTTGAGCAAAAAGAAGCCAGGGACAGTGCTCAGGCCCTGAGTCCAAGCCCCAGGACTGGCAAAAAAAAAAAAAAAAGAAAGAAAGAAAAGAGATTGTGTTCTGACTTATTAAGTATTATGTTACAGGA
Source organism: Perognathus longimembris pacificus (assembly GCF_023159225.1). Classification (NCBI taxonomy): domain Eukaryota; kingdom Metazoa; phylum Chordata; class Mammalia; order Rodentia; family Heteromyidae; genus Perognathus; species Perognathus longimembris. Next base: position 13,803,658 of record NC_063176.1, on the reverse strand, counting down.
TCATTGATTTTGATTCATTGGATTGAACAATCATTAAGATTGAAAAAATACCAGCAGTTCACTCATGAAAAGACATCTGACTAACTTATAATGGTTCTCTTAAAATTGAATAGAGGTGTGTGTGTGTGTGTGTGTGTGTGTGTGTGTGTGTGCACGAGCACAGTACACGTATGTGCGCATGTGCTACTCGAGATTAAACTCAGGGTCTAGGCTTGCCAGGCAAGTGTCCTACCACATGAGGCATCTTCCAGTCCCTTTTTCTTTATTTTTCTTTCAGATTTTTTTTTCTTATTTTTCTTTCAGCTAGGGTCTCAAGCTTTATCTTAAGCTGGCTTTCCACTGTTATCCTCATTATTCATACTTTGCCAGTAGATGGGAGTCCACATGTTTGCTTTTCAGATTTCTTATTGAGAACTAGTTTTCTAACTTGGGCCACCTTGTCGTCCTGTCCTGCCACCTCTGCCTCCCAAGGAGACGGGATTACAGGTGTCTGCCACTGTGTCTACTCTTGCTTGGCTTTTAAAGTGTGTTTCAGCTTAGCGTCCTATCTTGGCAATTACCAAACAAAAGAACTGATCATGCACAGACAGGAACTTTGAATATTTGGAATGGGTAGGACAATAAGTGGACCCCATTTGAATATATTTTTCTGAATATAAAAATTTTGAGAAGGGATAGGAAAGGGTAGTCATGGAAGATATCATGGCAATATTGGAAGAAGACGGGAATTGTGGAAGGCATGGGGACCTTCAGATGCATTATTAAATTCCATTCAAAATGATAGTCCTCCGTTAAAACATTTTGACAATATTCTTTGTTTTATGTCCAGGGGAATATATCAGGGAAGTTAGGTCAGTGGAAAAGGTTACAATTAGGAGCTCTGGCTTTCACCTCACTGTTACTTGACTGAGCACTGCAGGGTGAAAAACGGCTTTCTGAGGACATCTCTGTATATATAATGTTCGTCTGGTATTCCCTCCTGTTAAAGAACTCTGGGTGAGCATTAGCACTCTTTAAGAGTATCCTGGACTTCTAATGGAAACACTAGAAACACAAGAAAGCCTTTCAAAAGAAGCAGAGTTTGCAGGAAATGAGCTGTGATGAATGTTTATAAATCCTTGATAACTACAGTTTATTTTTATGAACTAATGATGTATATATACTTTATGCATTTGTTCTAAAATGTATCCAACCTTTTGCAGCTTCTTAAATAATAATGGATGTACTTTCTTGTGTCCATAATTGTTACTTTGTTTGCTTTAGAATTCCTTCAGCTTCTCAAATGGAGTGATACGTTCTTACCAATTTTGGTGAATCATTAATATGCGCTCTGCATTTCTTTAATCTGTTAACGATATTGTGCTTTACATCAAAATTTACCAATTTCTAAGTAAACTTATGTGGTACTGTGATAATTACAACGATTTATTCTTACTGTCTCTCCTTTTCTTCTAGTTTGCTCCCAGTTTTCAAGAGGAGTCTATGCGATTTTTGGATTTTATGACAAGAAGTCTGTAAACACCATCACCTCATTTTGTGGGACACTGCATGTCTCCTTCATCACGCCCAGCTTCCCAACAGATGGCACACATCCTTTCGTCATTCAGATGCGACCTGACCTCAAGGGCGCTCTCCTGAGCTTGATTGAATACTATCAGTGGGACAAGTTTGCATACCTCTACGACAGTGACAGAGGTAAGTGATGATCTCTTTCCCTTTGTAATCAGCTAATCTCAATACTGGAACTTGACACATATATTTGATTATAGAACCATAAAAGTCTACTACGACTTAAGGATGACTTGGCTTAATTTAGCTGCATAATTTAATTATGAAATTTGAAACCTGGAAAAATGTCTACAGTGAAGCAACAACAAAAGAAGTGTACATTTGACAAGGATAGATATTTTTGGCGGTTCTCAGATGTACCTTATGGTTAGAAACCTACTCCCATAACAATAGGTAAATCTAGGATGACTTCATTACTAATACAAGCATGGAAAAGGAGCTTTAAAAACGTGGTGGTCCTGGGGTTTGAACTCAGGGCCTTCTGCATTAAGCTGCTTTTTAAACTAATTCCATGTGACTATTTATGATGAGATGTTCTTAACTCACTCTAAAGTTTCTGGAGTGAAGTTTTAACTTTGCAGTTTTACATTCTCTGTTGTGAAGTTCAATACTGTAGACCTACTTGACTTACATGTCACAAGATCCTAGATGTTCTTTGTCTTTCCTGGGAGGTCCATGGGTTTTGCACTTTTGCCTCTGTCCTGTGGAACATTTGGCATGGGTATTTGTATGTGTGTCTTTCTGAAGACTACATCATAAAAGGCAAATGGGTCATGAACCATTGTTTTCAGAGTAGTTAAGTACCACATTGTGCTTCCATCAGCAGTTTACTTCCTAGAATTTGTGGAAATTCAAATGAAAGCAAAAAGCTTGTCTAGACCAGGCGAGGGCACCTTGTGACCAGACAAGAGGGGAGCCGGTATCAGTCAATTCTCCATTGATTTTCTTGGGAGTGTTGGCTACAGAAGTCCCCAATCAGGAATGCTCAAGCTAGGTGTCTGGTCTCTGCCCTATGCTCCTGTTCCCGAGGAAGGCAGTACTCAGGGGAAAAGCCTGCCAGCACTCTAGAACTGACCAAGAACTACTATACCAATAACTTTCCCCAGCACTGAGAAGGAAGCTATTTGCCATCCACAGGGAGAGAAAGACAGGAACAGAATCGCTAGAGGAAATTTGGATTTCAGGGTGCTGGATGGTTGTGAAACATACCTCTCATTAAAATCATAAAAAGACTTCTGTGATTGAGCTTGTTCATATGTAGTATTTCCTTTTGCCCTCTGGGAACTGTTCTAGTATTTGTTTTGTGAAAGATAGCTCTCTGTGTCCTATTGATGTGATTTCTACCATCTATTACTAACTTCTTTCTAGATACTTTTTCTACCTTACCATCCAATCAACAATATGTGTTCAGTTTGTCATCTCTCCAACTCCATACCTGTCTACATTTGATCCATTTCCAACAAAGTGACTAGAATTATTTTCTAAGTATTTTTCTCCTATTTAGTAATATCACTTCCTTGCTTAAAACACTTCTATAGCTTTGCATTTAATGAGAGTAAAATCAAAATTCTCAGCATGGCTCGAAGGCTTTATACTACCTGGTTCCTGTCTTCAGTGTACTCTGCTGCTTTGCTCTCTCTCACTAAAGCTAAATCCATTTGACCTTCTTTCACTTTCTCAAAGGGAACAAACTTTTGCCTCTCAAATGCCTGTACATATCTCAATTCTTACTGCTTTGTGATGTCCAGGCCTACAAATCATTTCCTCAGATATGCCCACTCTGAAAGCAATGTTTTAGTCTCCTTTCCTTCCCAGGACTTATCAAAATTCAAAATTAATACTGCCTTTGATTCTGTTACTCAGTGCTGCTTACTGAGCCCCCGCTCTGTTCTGGGGCTAACAGTGTCACAATTTGCAGTGGAAGGTGTGCCTTGTCTCCAGGAAGGCAGTGTCCAAGCAGTGCCCCAGTGTTCTGCTGGACAGCTCCTAACTGGACATTAACCCAGTAGGCAATGCCATAAACAGAGCTGATGCTCAATGAGCAAGTATTAAAAACATGAATGGTTTAAACATCTGCACACTTTAAATTTGATATGATATTAGAAGATGAATCTTGTTAGCTACAGTGATGAATCAGTAGATGAATGTCTTTGACAGTTTGACAAGGTTGAAGATGGTAGAATCCTCATCCTTACCCTCCTATTCCTTTAACCCGCTGGTTGTGCTTGAACTTGGAGGGTTTTCAAGTTGATAGTAGCTAATATAAATAGATGAAGAGAAATATTGGTATTGGGAAAGAGACTAAATAAGACATGCCATGGGGAACTGACAGACAGGTGAAGATGGATGAACTTACGTACTTCCAAAGAGAATCTGGGACATTTTAAAGTGATTTTTATTAATTCTTCAGATATATTAAATGTAATTGAAGTGATGAGATAATCTCCAATTATTAAATTATACACATTGATATGAGTCAAGTGCATTAAGTCGGGTGAAGAACATTAAAGAGATAATATTAAGTAATTATAGCTTAAAGCCAAAGTGACGTTATGGATGTATTTTCCAGGTACCATCAAGTAGCTGCTGATGTTTTAATGTGAAGAGTATCAGCCAGGCCTTTCAACTAAACCCATTTTCAGAGATAATGTATAATGCACTAAAACACTGGCAAAAGCTTCACCTCTTGGCTCATGGAAATTGGATTATTGCTCTCAGATGTTTTGTAATTAGTGATTTAATTTTCATGGCTTTGACATCATTTTACATTTAAAAATGATCCATGTATTCACCGTGTGAGCTACGTTGTTTCCTGGTTCCTTTTCTTCTCCTCTGCTCTGGGAAAGGCATTTCTCCATCCATTGTTACATGATTTGGAAATTTACCTGTTCGGAGAGGCTAGATCCTACCAACATACTGTTATTATGATATCTAATAAATTAATTGTCTTTCAAACATGCCTTGAAACTTCCTGACAGGACTGCCAGTCAGATGAAGAAAGACGCAAAATCGTTCTATTCTACTTCCTTGAACTGCTCTTTACAAAGATAGCTATTAAGTCCTTCCTGCTTCCAAACTGTCCACCCAAATACTGAGACAACCAATCAAGAGACCAGATCCCAGCTGCAAACCAGCAAATGATCTATGCACAGAATCGTCTCAGATGAGGTTACAACCCTGGTGATAGTTCTGAGGTTGTTCATCTGGTGCTAGGCGACCTTTCAAGATGGCTAGTGTCTCCTCCTCAGCCAGAGCACACCCACCGAGGACTTGCTGTCCTTAGCAGCTTGTTATTATTCCACAGAGAGCAACGGATAGAGCTTCAGTGCATTGTAAGCCAGAAATTAATGGACTGCCTCTGTTCACACACCAGATGTACTTTTAATCTTTCAAGATGTATCTGGTATGTTTGAATAAAAGCTTGATCAAGATGAAGCTTTTATTTACTGTTTTATTATTGACAAGATAAGGCAATACATTTCTATAGATAATAGTTAAAGCTCAAGTAATGTCTTATATTTACTTGTATTTCTTGGACTTAATTTTGAACAAATCTTGTTGATCCTCTGAAAAGAAGGCGCTTGGATTCACTTCCACGTAAATGTCACCGTACTCTTAAGACAAAAATACTTCCAAAACATCAACTTCTTTTCTGACATTCCATACAATGCTGATGAGGGAACTCTGTGCTAATCTAACTGCATTTAGGTATGCTGCCATGCTTAAGTGATCACAAATAGTAGCTTTTGTTGCCTGAAAGAATGATACGTGCCGTGGTTTTAAAATGGAACAATGACAATATCATTCAGAACCATCATGTAGTCTGAATCTTTTGGCAGTCTTCATTTAAAATTTCCCCCTTTGGTGTAAATGACAACACTCAGCTCTTACTTGCATTTAGGCTCAAGGCCTTTCTTACACTCTGCCAGTGTTATTAATGTTAGATCTAGATAAGACTATCAGCTACTGCTATTAATACGTTGGGCTTCAGGAAGAATGTCAATGAATGAAGAGGTTATATAGCAAGAGCCCATTACTAAATAATAAACACATAAATTTAATGTAATTTGATATTTTTAGACTAGTCAATCTTTACTGTAGCCAAATTCTCTAAGACTTTAATGACACTGAGAACTTAGAATTGGACCCTAACAATACTCATAAAAGTTTGCAGAACAATTTTTTTTAACTCATCTATTTATTTTAAACTTTTTTTATTGTCAGTTGTGGGCTTGAACTCAGGACCTGGGGGCTGTCCCTGTGTTCTTTGTGCTCAAGGCTAGTGTTCTATCGCTTAAGCCACAGTACCACCTCCCAACTCATGTATTTATAAAGAGAATTAGTCACTTTTCCTAATTGGTTTGTATTTTAAAATAAATATTATATGTATCGACAGTTTTCTTTGTTCCAAATCATTAAAGGAACAAGAAATCTGAAATTTCAATATCTTGTTACTCTAACAGGAATAGTAGAGTTGAATGATTAAAATTTATTTTTAATACTGAATAAATCAGTGACTATGTGAAGGTCCCAGGGTCCATTTGAGTTTATTCTCTGGATTAAGAGATAAATGTATGTATGAAGATATTCTCCTTAGTTTGGATGGAAGAAAAAGAAGTAGCCCTCAAATCATACTTTCTCTCCTCACTGTAACCTAGGACCGACAGAAGATGATAAATTAGGCTGAAGAAATGCTCAACAGTAGAACAGTTAAGGCCCAGATTCTGATCCACAGCACTGAGGATAAAAGAGAAAAGAAAAAAAAGAGCATGAAATTTTGCTATGTTTGAACATCTTAATTTCAACTTCAGAGTTATCCAATTTTGGTGTTACTGAAAATTTAAAACTATTACCCACACAAAATTAGACTTAGCAAAACAAAAAAAATTATGCAATTGTGTGAACAAGGGATGATGCAGAGAGAGATTGAAAAAATTGGTTGTGTTACAGAAAACAAATCGAAGCCATGGATTAGTAAGCAAAGGACAAATTGCATGTAGGCTCATTCTCTGGATTGTGAAGACTTCTGGCAGTCTTCTGGAGGTGGTTTGCTATTATTCCCTGTCTTCTGACTGAAGTAAATTAATCAAACATGACATAACTCTACTTGAGCTGTCTAGCTTCTTAATAAATATATGTAATTTTTGTTGGGTTCTACAAGTTACAAAATATTAATCCTAAGAGTTTTAATAATAGAAAATCTACTATAAGTTACTTTTGACACTGAACAAATGAGTTTGAAAGTGAGGCACTTTTAAAGATCCCATTCTTCTTATTTTATATACCATTTCCATATTCTGACAGGATGAGCTGCCAATAAATTTAATTTTAACTATATTACTGGTTGGAATCCACTTATAAATTTATAAGTGGGCTTATATGAAAATTTTCTTCTAATATCTGTCAAAGATGAGATAAAATGTCAAGGGCATCACCATGTATAAGTTTTAGTATGAGGAAACCAAAAGTTAAATAAGAACACAATGGAATGATGTATTGCATAGAATAAAGGAAGCTCACTGCAACTGTTCGATGAATAAAAACAGGCATGCTATTGCATCACCTATAGATATGTTTTTGGGAAGGTAACTGGAGAAAGTTGAACAATCTTTGAAATGTGGAAAATAATACTGGGAGAATAAAGGAGGTGGAGTAACTTAGATTTCTTTTTCCTACTTGGGAAGAACATAGACTAAACTTAATAGCTGTTTTCAAACTCACTGCTGGCCGCTGAATTGATATGATGACCAGCTGTGCATCTTATGTCTTCCCTGATGATGTAAAACAGGAAAGTGACTTGTATTTTAGTTGAAAAGATTTAATTTACTTAAAATGAACAGAAATCATAGGCGTTCTGTGATGTGTTCCAAAATTTTATCACTGAAAGTTTTAAAGTTGACATGTGATGTTGTTAACTCATCCTTGAAAAGAAAATCATGTTTATTTATGTCTTTTTGTTCACATGAGTAGATGCAAGGAAGTTTTTCTGTTTTATTACTCCCACAACACTTTAAGTTCAGTTTAAGGTTCAGTCATCAATTTGGATTACAGTAGATAATTTTAATATTTAAAGAGATATTTTAATGACAAAATACAGTAATAGACCACCAGGAACTCTTTTTTTATTTTAAGTTTTTATTATCAAACTGAATTATAGAGAGGTTACAGTTTCATACATTAGGCATTGCATACATTTCTTGTACTGTTTGTTACCTCATCCTCATTCCCCCTCTCCCCTCCCCCTTTCCTCCCCGCCATGAGTTGTTCAGTTTATTTACACCAAACAGTTTTGCAAGTATTGCTTTTGTAGTTGTTTGTCTTTTTTTTACCGTGTCTCTCGATTTTGGTATTCTCTTTCAATTTCCTAGTTCAGCCAGCTTTATGACTAGTATAAAGTCAATTTTGTTTCATTTGCATGATCTTTCTTTTTTTTTAAACTATCTAAAGACAAAAAACCCAACATCGTATTTCATCTGTATTAATTTTGATCTTTATTTGGCAAAATAATTATTGTTTTAAATATAATCACAATGTCAATATGACACTTAGTCAATAATCAATTAATAGATCACTTGTAAGTGTTCAGGATAGTTCCGTGTATCACAGCTGGTTAATATATCTTGTCAGAGTTTTATTGTGTAGTCTAGCACTTCCTGCCATCTAGATACGGCATCTGCAGTCCAGGTGTGCCGTCAAGCAAACACTCTAATTCCTTGAGCCATGCTGTCTGTTACCCTGGGAGACACCGGTAGAAGGGCTGCTATCTGGTGCTAGCCCCAAGGAAAACTATTAAACCATAGCTGAAAAACTAAAAAAGCTTGAGAGCATGGCTCAAGTGGTAGAGTACTTGCCTAATGAGCATGAAGCACTGAGTCCAAACCTCAGTTATCATAAACTATATTGTATTCTAGTCATTGAATTTAATAATTTAATTAATATTTTGAAGTTCATATTAATCCATCTTTAAGAGACCTTCTTTGTCCTAGTACAGACATGTTATTTTGAGATCTTCTTTCTTTTATCTTATCACAAGATACTTGAGGCTCAGGTTACATATTCGTTAACCATATGGATCCTTCAAACTCTTTTCGTATTTTTGAGATAGGGTTTGCTAAGCAATCAAAACTGGCCTTGAACTCAATCCTACTGCTTCAGCCTTCTAAGTGCTGGAATTACAGGGATGTGCCACTGGAACTGGCTTCAATCCATACACTTATTTTGTGGTCTTGGAGGTTGAACTCTAGTCCTGGGTTCTGTCCCTGTTGTGCTCAAGGCTAGTGCTCTTCCACTTAAGCCACAGCTCCACTTCCAGCTTTTTCAGGTTAACGGAATTAAGAGTCTCATGGACTTTCCTGTCTGGACTGGCTTCAAACTGTAATCCTGAGATCTCAGCCTAATGATTTAGGATTACAGGTGTGAGGTACTGCCACCCAGCTAATCCATAAAATTCTTAATGATTTATTTTTCTAGGATTATGATTCAAGGGCTGGGAATATGGCCTACTGGTCGAGTGCTTGCCTCGCATACATGAAACCCTGGGTTCGATTCCCCAGCACCACATATATAGAAAACGGCCAGAAGTGGTGCTGTGGCTCAAGTGACAGAGTGCTAGCCTCGAGCAAAAAGAAGCCAGGGACAGTGCTCAGGCCCTGAGTCCAAGCCCCAGGACTGGCAAAAAAAAAAAAAAAAAAGGATTATGATTCAAGGTCTGCCTGGGCAAAAAAAGTTAGTAAGACTCCATCTTCAATAAATGGCAAAAAGCTGAGTTGAAGGCCTGGGTCAAATAATAGAGCACTTGCCAAGCAAATGTGAAGTTCTACATATAAGGCACTATATAGGCAAAGATAATCATCATCACCATCACCATCACCATCATCATCATCATCACCATCATCACCACCATCATCAAAGTAATATGCTATAAGCAAAGGCATTAAGATAGGTTTTCTGTAAAATATTTTTGTTGTCATGCAAAGGAGTTTATATTTAGGAAATAAAACAAATTTGGTAAAAATATGAACACAATCTTGTCAGAACCACTCTCAGTAACAAAAATAAAATAACAGAAGCTTGCGGAAGGAAGGACAACTGATTAACAACAACCAGAGGCAATAGCACAACCTCGTAGATGTCATTTGCTCTTGAACTACATGGGCTCCCAGAGAGTCATCTCCATGAAAGCCTTCATCATTGTGAAGTGATGAACTATCACAGGGGACACAACAACTTCTATATTCTATGACTGAAGTGGGATCTCTAGGTCTGACTTAAACTGGATGTAATAAAGACATCATTACACTTTAGTTGTATTGCGAAAAGCAGGACAAGCATCCCATTTTGGCGTCATTTTGATCAAAGAGCAGCTTAAATCATGAGTTCTTGCTGTGAAACAGACCGAAGTGGATAGATAATAGAGACACTAGCCATGGCTTTTGGTGAAGTCTTCATCCCTCTATGCACAAATACATCAGGCTTAGGAAGACACGTACTGGTGATTTCACAGCCTGGTCTTGAGCCGTTCAAGTCCCTTTATCAGTCAGCTTTGTCCTTTCTCTCCTAGGCTTATCAACGCTGCAAGCTGTGCTGGATTCTGCAGCCGAAAAGAAGTGGCAGGTGACTGCCATCAATGTGGGGAATATTAACAACGACAAGAAAGATGAGACCTACAGATCCCTCTTTCAAGATCTGGAGCTAAAAAAAGAACGGCGTGTAATCCTCGACTGTGAACGGGATAAAGTAAACGACATTGTCGACCAGGTTTGTCCCACTCTGTTTTCTAATGGCCCCAAATATAGAACCTGCTGCCACGTCAGCATTGGCAAGGAGCAAACGCTCCTTTGTGAAAGGTGCTTGAGCAGCGGTTTTCATTTCATTGTTTATACAGAACGTCATGAAGATGATCGATTAGATTATCTCTTGCTTTACTTAGCTTGTCAATAATGCTGCCGACGGATCAAATTCATCATTTAATTTCAGAATTTTATGTTCTACATGCTAAACATTGCCCCGAATCTTGATATTTTTGAATTGCAAAGTTTAAACTTAATTCTGCTGAACTACTTAGAGATAAACATACAGAAATGTGTTAAGCTAAAATTAGTGGAGTGCTAAGAGAAAAGTGAAAAGATTTTTTAATATTATAATATACTAAGTATATTATTGAGTATATTTTAATATACTAAGCCCATATTGCCATCTAAGTCTACATCTTAGAGAGAATAAACATTTTTGGAAGAAATCATTTTTGTCTTATATATTGAGGAATTTGTGACAATATAAAAAATCTAAATGTCTAAAATCAAAATATGAATGGAATATATTCATTCTGTGTTCACTATTTGAAAAATAAGCTTCAAGTATCTATTTAGAGTGTTTATAAAAGTAACATGATGCCAGCGATAAGGAGGGGTTTATTTATCTCTCCCTAGAATGCCAACATGCTTTACTTTAAGATTTTTTTTAGTATGGGACAACATAAAGTGATATTGTAATGATCAAAATGATAAAAAATCTACCTGCTTTCAAAGTCCCGATAAGTTTCCAGGGATACATAACGATACTGAGTAAAATATTCTTTGATTATATCTGCACCTTTTTCTCGGTCTCTGTCTCTCGGTCTCTGTCTCTGTCTCTGTCTCTGTCTGTCCGTCTCTCTGTCTCTGTCTCTCTCTCTCTCACTCTCTCTCTTTCTGTTTATGTGTGCATATATATGCTTGTGGCTTGTATTTTCTTGAAACAAAAATATACAATTGAGGGGCTGGGAATGAGGCTTAGTGGTAGAGTGCTTGCCTAGCATGCACAGAGCCCAGAAATCAATTCCTCATCACCACATTCACAGAAAAAGCTTGAAATGGTGCTGTGGCTCAAGAAGTAGTGTGTTAGCCTTGAGCACAAAGAAGCCAGGGATAGTGTTCATGACCTGAAGCCCAAGCCCCAGGACTGGCAAAAAAAGTATATGTATATATATATATATTATAATTTATATTCATTTTGGCACATATAGGCTTTAAGTAAAAAAGTATACAGTCATTAATACAGCACAATACATGACATTCTACCAACATAATAATTGATGAAGCCCTAACTAATATATTATACAAACCTTGAGGCATGGAAACTGCATGTCTCATTAAATATTGAATAACTAAATAAAAATAACTTGTGATCACAAAGAACTAAATGCTATATGCCAGAGAAGTGAATAATTTCAGTAGAAAAATCTTAGTGCCCATCCCAAGAGAAAGTTAGGATATGTTTTTAATCTGAAGGTCTCTTGTTCAAATGTGAACCTCAAAATACAATTTGAATTTCATAGGAGGTTCTCATTAAAACTGAATTTTAATAATATTCATTAGTCTGGCTTAAATTTTGTAAGTATTCCTGAGTCATCTCAATAAAAGTTACCAAAGAAAAGTTTCTACAAAAATAAGTCTTTTCAAAACCAGAAGAGAGAAATTGGAAAGAAACTGGGGCATTATGGAAATCTTGTTTTGAATATGTGATCATGGTTACATAAATGTTTATTTGGACAGATCTTCAGCAGGCAGAGTGGTTTGTATGAGACTCTTCAGTGAATGCAATGGATAGTGTGTCATTTCGCTGGTATTTATTAAGGGGAAGCCTAGTTCATGGCGCAGCATTCTGTGAACTTGTTTGGAAGGGAAGAAACAAATGTATACACACAACATCACACTATTTTGAGCTATAATTCAATGTGGTAGTTTTAGCTCTCATTGTTGTAGCCAAGGATACATCACGTTATAGAGATCGACAAGGTTAGTTTTGACTTATAATTTTGGCGGTTTCTGTCCATGGTCAATGCGACTCTTGCTTTTGGCAGTGTATCACAACAGGAAGGTGGTGGGGCGTGCGGGTGAGGAAGCTGTTCACCTTAGTATGTTGTAAGGAAGCAAACAACAACAACAACAACAAAAAGACAGCAAGTGAGCAAGAGACCAGGGCCTTACAGTCCTCATTCAGAACCATCTTCTTTTGATCCACAGACTTGACTTCCATGAAGACCCTTCCTTTGAATGGTTTTCCAATCTTGCTGTGCTGAGGAACAAATCTCCCAGTGCCCTGTGGGAGAGATTTAATTCCAAAGTACAGCCGTGCTCTACAGAGTACGGGGGAGGCAGTATCCGTTCTTACAAGGGAAACGATCATACTGGAAAGTCTCCCACAAAGGTGGCATTTGGCTCAGATTCATTCTTTTAGTCATCAAATAAATGTTTCCTGACAGATACTGCATTATGTCAAAAATAAAGCAACAAAGTAGAATGGTTCCATTGAGGTGTGTTATTATATTTACAAAAGATAATATTAAGCCAGGTTCAAGGGCTAATGCCTATAATCCTAGCTACTCAAATGGTTGCGATTTGAGGATCAAGGTTTCCAGCCAGGCAAGAAAGACCATGACTCTTTTTTTTTGGCCAGTCCTGGCCTTGGACTCAGGGCCTGAGCACCATACCTGGCTTCTTCCCGCTCAAGGCTAGCACTCTGCCACCTGAGCCACAGCGCCCCTTCTGGCCATTTTCCATATATGTGGTGCTGGGGAATCGAACCAAGAGCTTTATGTGTAAGAGGCAAGCGCTCTTGCCACTAGACCATATTCCCAGCCCAAGACCATGACTCTTATCTCCCATTAATCACCAAAAAGATGGAAATGGGTCTTTAGCACAAGTAGTAGATCATCATCCTTGAGCAAAAATACTAGGGCAAAGCAGAAACCACTGACGCAAAATAAAAATTAATATTAATTATAACAATGGAATATACTAGAAATGAAGAGAACGGTGTGTTCTGAGGGAAGATTACTGAAGGAAATAATTTAGATCCAGAGAATCTGCTAGACATCACCAGACAAACAGAGAGGTGTGGTACATTCTAAACAAAGAAAACTATCCACTTACTAGCATCTGCAGGAAAATATAGATAAGCCAAATCTCTCTTCATAGTATCTTGATGCTAACAATAGAATTAATCTGTTTTGATTTTCAGTTTCAATTATCATAAGATAATAAAATCTTAATGATCCTTCTTTCCTTCTTTCCTTTCTTCCTTTTTTCTTTTCTTTCCTTTTATTTTCTCTTCTTTTTTGATACTGGTAATAGGGCTTAAACTCAGGGCCTAACATTTTCACGTGTGTTTTTTTTTTTGTTCAAGGCTGGCACTTACCTCAAGGTTTTGCCATACCTCAAGGTTTTGCCTCTTACTGTCTAATTGAGGATAAGAGTCTCACAGACTTTTTTGCCCAGGCTGATTTCAAGCTGTGAACCTTAACTCTGACCTACCTGAGTAGCTAGGATTACATGCCAGGGCCATCGGTACCTTGCTGAAAGCACTTATTTCAAGCTGTAATTTCATATAAAAAGTATTTAGTCATCCAATACATTTGTAAAGTAACTTTATTTTTTCTGTTGTTAGTATCATATTAGTCACTATTACAAAGCAAAGTGTTGATGGTGTGACCACTAATCAGTGTGGCCACTAATTATTCTTTTATGGTCATAGGGACAGTGAGTATTCACATCCCTTCTTTTAATGAACATGAAGGGCAAGGAGGTCATATTTGATTATCATTACTAGGTGTGCCTTAATTCTCAGGAAGATATGGATGTTTCTGAAACAGCATTTACAATAAGCACAACCAACAGATGTCCTTAAGGGAGAGTCAATGGACACAATCATCCTGATTAAGTTCAAGTCAATTCATATACTTTTCATTCAGAAAGACATCTGTTTTTATTTTCATTTTTCCAAAATTTTCCTTTCAATGTAGAGGATTCAGTTCCTTTGAACAAGCAATTTAGTTGTAGTACATAAAAATTGTTGTAGAAAACAATATAAATTCCGACTTCCTTTATCAAGGCTACTACTTAATATTGCAGTATCACGTGGCAAAAATCCTTCCTAGGACTCTTGTCCTTGACTTGAGCTAAATGTATTGCTTTGGAGCACCTGACTGCTTGGGATGATGGAGAGTCAAGAAGGTCTTCTCGAAGTAGATAGCAAAGAGGCCGAGTGTCGTGGTTCCTTAATAATTAAGACAGTGGATAAGGTGGGGAAGAGCACATTCCAATTGAAAGAGTCAGAGAAGTGAAATACAAGCTTATGGGGAAGAAGGACATTAGGTGCTTGAGTGAACTGGCTGAAGAATGTAGATTTGGAGAAGCTTGCAAGATAGTTGGATTCTGTACCATATTAATGTGCTTATTATGGGAAATCACCAAAACAGTTTAACTAGATTTAATCTTTTGTTTTGTAGCCTTGACATTCCAAGCTTTCCACCGGGGTGATCACTTTTCTTAAAAAATGGAAATTACCTTTGAATACTGGCTATCCTTGACTCAAACTGACTCAGTTTTTGATTTTTTCAATATTGCAATGAAAGGCACTGGCATTCAGTGGAGACGACACCATTTGAATCTGAGTATTTCCCTGTGCTAGCAAGATGTAGTGTGACACTCTGCTCTCTTGCAGCAACCACAGCTCCAAGTTAGCCACTCCAGCATGAGGGGGAAACTCTGTGCTCTTCAGCCTTCTGTGCTGCAGAGCTGTGGTGTGGTGTTTGGAGATTAGGTGTACTAAATACATCTTGACTTCACATATTTTCATCTGACATTGGATTTATCAGGTATCAGCCATTGAAGGCAGAGAAGTATTTGTACCTATGAACCGGGAATACAGGAATACATAGCTGTTTCACCTGTACCTATTTCCTGCACAATTGATGTAAGTCAGTGAGGGCAAATTGATTCACCCCCATCTGAAACTGCTGTGAGAATTCAAAGATGACTCAGATTTGTGGAGAAAAACACCTTCTCTGATTCTTTGATGTCTAAGGTTAGAAAGAATAAAATTTGAACTAAGCTATAAGCATTTCAAAATATCTACAGTAGGAATGTCATATTAAATATCCATATAAAACTTTTATATCCATATAGTATTTTTTTTCTCCCTAATATTCTTTGAAATTTGTATAGTTCTATCAACTGTATGTTTATTATTGAGGATGCAGGAATATAAAATCTCCAGTGTCCATTTTAGCTGTTTATTATTTTACTAAAGAGACATTGAATTTTAGGAATAAAATTTTGATTTCTTGTGGATTCAATGACTCAATTTTATGCTTCTCAAAACTTTGTGAACTGACTTTCACTGTAACAAAAATGAGGTGATTGTTTTGGTTTAGAGATTGATTCCTTGAAAAATACTAAACAGTAAAACATATTATTACTTTTTCCCAACAATAGTATTCTCTGGTTATAATTATTATGTTCTATTAAAAAGGCTTATTATGGAATATCAAAAAGCACAGTAGGTAAAGCATCAGATCAAAATGTCAGTGATTGTACTTTGAAATATCTGCATTTAATAAATTATTATTTCTTTATTTTCATTAGGTTATCACCATTGGGAAGCATGTTAAAGGTTACCACTACATCATTGCAAATCTGGTAGGTTAAATAATTACTATTTATTACTTTTGCTCTCATTAATTAAAATATTAATTTGGATGGTCACCATTTATCAATGATATGTTTGAAAGTATAATTTGATTATATTTGATTGGTCAGAAATGACAAAATCTTTACCAATATAAAAGTTATAAATTGTAAGTAAGGATGATCTTTGTGTTGCTCTCCCATGGACAACCCCAGAATAAAAAAAAGAGAGAAAAGAGGTATAGCATGCAAACAAATTCTCAAAAGAATGATTGGACTCTGAAAAGGTCTTGCATTTATACAAATGTTGGTGTGTCTTATGATTTCTTGAGTACCAGCTTGTAGATCAGAAAACATTCAGAGCAGTAGCAAAAAGAAAACTGAAACCAAACAAAATGTACAACCCTACAATAAATGTTGTTTGTTCTCATCAAAGTTACTATCAGCATGCTATGGTTATTGTAGATGAAATTTGTTTGGCAATACGGTGCCTGACTATAAACTTTCTCTAAGATTTCCTTTGGCATTTAGTAAAGAGATTCTAAAGAGCTCCCTATAGAGAAGCAAGAGTTAACATAAATGAAACTGTATAATGAGTCTCTGCAGAGCCACATTCAGTGTCAGGAACAGCCTGGACAGTCGGTCCCCTGTGTGAACCTTGCAATATGATGAATAACTCAAGCCACATTGAAAGCTGTGATCTTTAAAAGTGTCCAGATGGAAAAGATTATATGGGAACATTGAGAAATAATGACAGAAGGTGGTTCCTCAGTTTGAGAGTTGATGTATGATACTAGGAAAAAAAGAAAGAAAGTTTGAAGGAACAAAATTAAAAATCTTTAAAAAATGTTCATGCTGCCTTCATAATTGCCAGGGTGAGATCTACCAAATATTTCACCCAATTTTATAGGCCATTCTTCCTTTTCAGAATATTTGGTTTCTTTGCTGTATGAAAGTTCAGTGAGTCTGTTATGAAAACATCTGTTCTCTGCAGCAATTTCTGAGAACTTAGAGGACATGTGGACATTGCACTGATACTTCAAGTTGAAGAATGCCATCCAAAGTTGTGGGGCTTTCTTCATTCACACTCATTGTGTGTGTTCCTTTTCTCTGGTTAATGTCCACGGAGTATTAGAAAATGTGACTATGGGATGTTTAAGAAAACACGAGATATCACCATGGATTAATATCTTCAGAGATTGCTGAATGATTGATTTAGTTGCTCAGCTCAGGTTGGCTTGAGTTTTGAGCTGAGTCATTTGGTGGTGAGGTAGGGGTCACAGGGACTCGGTAGCCACGTCTGCGGCTACATCACCTTATGGACTTAATTCAATGCTTTCAGAAGTGCTTCCACAATGCCAGCAACTTGACATGGTCCCACCTTTAAATTCTTAGAATGTTTACAGGTCATCAATGGGGACTTACTAAGTCTCATGCTTTGAATTTCTGTAAACAAATCATGGGAGGCAGTAGAATCGGTCAGTTTAAATCTGATGTGTTATTGTTATCTGGGGAGTTAATCTTGCCTCTTTCCTACGATTCATGTCTTCTTTGCTTCCTCTCCTTTACATGAATTAAAGTTCAGAGAAGAAAAGAAAACATACAGATACTGATCCTCAGAAAGGGTGGTTTAAAACCTTATTCAAGGTTTCAGTGGAAAGTATTGTTTGGAGTAAAACCACAGTACAGTCACTGTGAATGGATAAGTTTATATAAAAATCACAAGAAAATGGGAAAGTAAGCCTCAACAGTACAAGAAATCAACAGAGTAGATGAGGGATGAAGAAGGAAGGAAGAGCTGAAAGTGGCTACATACTGGGTCATAGACCAGGGACAAACCTCGTTCCATAGGACCCTATCAGAGTCAAACCTAGAGGAAGCAAAAACCAGAGGAGGCAATGTGGAGATGTAGAGCTCTGTTCTGGTTTCCTAGGGCAGAGTGTGGTCTGGGTATCCATGTGTGTATTAGTGAGTAAGCATATGGGAACAGGCAAGGAGCTTAGTAAGAAGGTGTTCTTAGTGAGATTTAGGTGTAGTCTGATTCTGTGAAGCCCTGACTTCTGTCTTCAACTGAGTGATATCAAGAGGGGCCTTTGCGGTTTCTGAGTGCACTAATGAGGCTCATTAGAGAGCGTAGGCTATTAATTTTACCATTGATGAAGGGCTATGAAGAAGTCATTTATATTGCCCAAGGAAAATTCTCTGGGGAAAAAAGATAGATTTGAGCCATTGTCCAAAGGAGAGGATGTACCCACAGGAAGGAGAGGCACGTTACTGTACCTCAAATGGAGCCTCGGAAACCTGGATGAGTCAAAGTACTCAGTAAAAGGTATCTTATCCACAGGACCTTGTAGGAAATAACTGGACATCTGAGTATTACCTCCAAACAACCAGGTAGTTTTTAGCCCTGATTCCTAAGCACAACTCTTTTTCTAGAAAAATATGAAGAAATTCTGAATAAACATATGCTGAAAATCATGAAAACTAACTGAAAGTGAATGTTTAAATCTTGCCATCCACCATCCTGTACATAAATTTTAGGGATGAATATATTCATACTACAGAAGATTGAAGGATTCTGAATGGCCCAAAAGAAAGCAATGCAAAAACTGACAAAATGGATTCTGTGCACTTCACTTGTCTGTGTCCATGACACGGGCTTTAGCTTGCTAATGAATCTTACTTGTGCACATGAAAATGCCAAGTATCTGACTCTGAGCCAGCAAAGTATAATGAGGAACTGGGAAGGAATTCTTTGACATAAAAGATGGATAATATTTACAAATAAAGCAGAAAATGTAAGAAGATAAAGTTTAAAGTTATAATAGTATCTATAGAAAAATAAGGGGAATATTTAATTTATATAAAAAAGTAAGGCAAAAAGATTTTATTGAAAAGGCGGGGGAAATAAAAGAGACCTCTGAAAATTAGTTTGTCCTAAGACAACAGTTTAAATGGTATGAGTTTGAAGATAAAATTGAGACAGTCTCTCAGATTAGAAGAAAATGTCAATATAATATAAAACATACGTGTATATTTATATACATACATGATATAAAACATGTGTATGAAATATATGATATATGTATATTTGACATATATACATGATATAAACATGTATATGATATATACATATTAGTAAGGGTACAGGTTTAATCTCAAGGTTATAATATCTTAATAAAAGACATTCTAGGAAGAGAGAAAAGTTAGAGTAGGAGAAAGAACTATTCTAATATACTAATGGACACAAACCTACCCATCGAATACACACAAGGGTGAAAGAATGAAGACTTACATGAAAATGTCAGGGATAAAGAGAAGCTTTGAAAGTTTCTGACAGGAGGTAGGGAAGTATGTAGGGGTAGGAAGCAGATCATGGACAAGAGGAATTTTAAAGTACATAGTTTTGAGCCAAAATACTACATAAGTGTCATGATAAAAATATAGTTCCTTTCAAATATTCGGTGTCTGAAAATATTTACTATCAATTGTCTTGGAAAACTACTGTGGGATTCTAGTAGAAGAAAGAATAAAACAAGAAGAGAAGCATAACCAAGAAAATAAAATTTAATAAAAAGAAGAAGTGAAGGGGATTTCAAACAGACAGAAAAGGACAGCAGTTCAGGTAGTAATTTCAGAGAAGAAGTGTTAGTATACACTTGAAATCTCAGCACTCAGGCAAGCTTGAGTTTCTGGACAGCCTCAAAAACTTAGTGACATAGTGTGTCTTTTTTCTTTTTTTTTAACTTAAATTATATTATAAAGGGATGTGCAGAGGGTTACAGTTACATAAGTCAGGTAAAGAGTACATTTATTTTTGAACAGTGTCACTACCTCCGCATTATTTTCTATTTTTCTCCTCCTTCCCCCCAAGTTGTATAGTTCGTTTCCAACATAGCCTCTAGTAAATATCACTGCTGAATTAGTTCACCCTTTTCCCCACCATTTTCCCTTCCCCTCCCCAAATCAGATATCCAAAACAGACCCAAAGAAACATAGGCATCATGTTTTCTCTCATTTGTAATGTTTCAACTATGTCTATAAATCTAAAAGTAATGAGTAGTAAAAGACAAACAATAATACTTGGACATGATTAACTAAACAGCATTCTAAACAGTCACACAGTGATAAAAAAGGAGAATATTCTTAAGAGAGGATTTAAAGGGCTCAGTAGCTATGTCCACATAGCCAGACAAAATGATGCGTTAGAAAATGAACTCCAAGAAATGGGAAAAGTAATTTTTTATTGTACTGACACATGTCTTTACAAATGAGACGAATATCTTTTAGAAATTAAATATTCAGGAGAAAAATAGGAAATAAATTTCCTCATTTGTTTGACTATTAAATAAACTTTTGTCATATGTGTGATTGAACTGAGGATCTTGCAAATGTTAGCAAGTAGCACACTATAACTTTGCTTGTGAAGATTTAGTCTTGGTTGCATGAAATGCTTTGTGGAATCAACAGGAAAGATAAAGACAAGCAGAGAGATCTCTAATAGTGAACAAATGGCACAGTTATAAACAATGGTATGAAACAACATTCAAGAAGAAATGAAATTTAGTGTATTATTTGGCTTTGCCATGGCTACCGCTTTGAATTATAAATATGTGACTAGATAAAAGTGGGCGAGGATGTAGATGTTTGGTCATAGATCAAGTTGAATCAAGTTACATGCTCAACTGATACAAACAATAAAAACATCTGAAATAAGAGCAATAAATATTTTTCATCCAGAAATACAGAGGTAAATGTATAGAAGGAAACATTGAAATGGAATGCAGTTAAATGAATTTCAAGCTTAATGTGAAACTGTTTTTAATTTTTTAAAATGACTGCAATGTTTGGTTACTCACTTGTCTTCCGTCACTATTTTGAAGTATTTCTTCCAGTGAAGAGGTATTGGAGAGGGACGAACCAAGAGCCCAACCTCATCCCAGCCTGATGAAGGAGACAGAGTCATAAACCTGTGAAACCTTTCCTGCAGGCTTTTTATCTTTTGTGTTCATTTTAATATATAGAACCATAATGAGCCAAGTTCTATGGAAAATGTCAGTTTTACTTGGATAATATAAGTATGCTTTCTGTCTAGGGGTTTACTGATGGAGACCTATTAAAAATTCAGTTTGGAGGTGCGAATGTGTCTGGATTTCAGATCGTGGACTATGATGACTCTCTGGTATCAAAGTTTATTGAAAGATGGTCAACACTGGAGGAGAAAGAGTACCCTGGAGCCCACACCAGTACCATTAAGGTATGCCTTTGCATCTGTTTTCCCTCTGTTAGGGGAGAGGTAGAGTGTGTAGTTCAAAACAGGGCAAGCATGCAGACTGTGAAACATATGGTTTATATTTACTGCTGCATTTCACAGTACCATGTCCTGCCTCCTTCAATTTTCTTCTATTCACTCAGTTAACCATTTCTCTTCTTTCCATGGATTGAGTTCTGAAGCTGGCTTTGGTGGTAGATAATAAACACAGACTCCTACCTCTATTCACAAGTTACTGACAGAAGGGTAGAAGGCATAGAAAGTATGTGTGTCAAGGAAGGGAGTAGGAAACTGAAGGATGCAGCAAGACAGACTTAAATTACATGCTTTGAGAAGGCCTGCTCTGTGAAGGGATTATTCTGAGATCTGAGGAATGAAGGGAAGTCTGGCTGCTATATAGAACACATTAGTTACAAATAAGTGAAAAGAGAGAGTGTCGGTGTGAAAAGAAAGAGAATGTCGGTGTCTCCTCATTCTCACCTCTTCTAAAGAGCTCAGTCAATAAGCAGATGAGCACACATGATAGGTGACTCGTGTGTGTGTGTGTGTGTGTGTGTGTGTGTGTGTGTGTGTGGTAATTATCGGACAGTGGCGTGGATTCTGGGACACTTCTCAAAGCAGATAAAAGTCTTAATTAACTTTAGTAATGGGAAAAACAAATAGAATGTTTTATGCAAACATAATTTTTGAGTGCATGTGTATTGAGGTGCTGTGGTGCAAGAGGAACCCGGTTTCTGCTGTGTTCTCTGAGAGTTATGTATGTTTATGTAATGTATTTTTTTTGTGTACACATACGTGGATTTGTTTACCTCCAAATAGTACATGGTCTGGCTGTTGGAAGGAAGTTCCTTTTCTTCTGTCCCTAATCTTATTGGGAGCAGAGTTAAGATTAAGGCCTGGATTAGTGTGAACTGAGAAGTAATTGGATTGAAGGAATACTGATGTTACTGGTATTTGTACTCAGGACCTCATGCTTTCTTGGATAGTTGCTCTACTACCCCATCCATGTTTCTAGTGTGTGTTTTTTGTTGTTGTTGGTTAACTGGAGATAGAATCCACTGGATTTTTCTGCCAATTTTTTTTCCACCAAGTTTCAGCCTTCTAAGTAGTTAGGATTACAGGTATGAGCCATCAGAACCTTGCTGATGTTTATATATTAATCATAAACTACAGATCCATGTATAATTTGATCAATAGCTATGACATATTTTCAAATGTGCAGTGGTTTAGTTTATTTGTGTAAACGAATGGGCACGAGTCAGGGAATATATACCATTGAGAGGGGACTGAAGTCTAAGCATGTCTGCACAGAAAGCTGGTCTGAGAGAGAAGAGCAGAAGTTTGAAGGCCACTGCTTTTGTACACATGGATCCTTTTAATTTTAAATCCCTTTCAAAGAAGAATCCATACCATAACACACCATCCCAGGTTACATTTGTCTAAAACGTAGATGGCTTCCTATTTAGTGATCTTGACTGAGCTCAATAAGTGCATTGCCCATTCCCTGGTATTGTGGAATAGCTTCAGGTAACTAGACTGCTGAGCGCTCAAAGGGACAACTAAGCTGTCAGTGCTGGGGTGTGTCTCCACCAGGTCTCAGACCTAACAGGCCTAATAGTGCTCCCTTTGGTGAGCATCGGGCTTCTGTCCCTTGTGTGACAACACCATTTCAATTCTCTGAAGAGCCCATGTGTTATTCAACCCAAGATAAAATCAGTAGGTTCCTTTGGAGGTACATAATCTCTCCACCCCCCATTGCTACATGATCTCAGCAGTGCAAAAACCCATGAGATCCTTTTTTCCTCCTAGAATCCACACCAGGCTTCAGGTTTTGCATGTCTGCACATCAGAATGCATGGCACTCAGGAGGAGTGAAAGATGAGGACAATACATGCTCTTTAAATGTTGCCAAAGCTTACTGCTGTATTTCATTTGGTGGAAAGCACAACTTTTCTTTGCTCCCTTCCTGCTGTAACATTTGCTTTTCCTAATGCCTCCTTTTCAGTTGTTTTGGCCAACTTTCTGGCAGCTTGTGGTGACCCTTTATTCTGGGATGATACAAAGAGTGTGCGTAAACTTATTATGAGTGTGACAAAGAAGATCTAAATAGTTGTTTGTCCCTGGGTCCCATGTCCTCATCTGTACAAAGCTGTTGTGATCATCAATTCCCAAGCTGCTGGGAAAACCAAATAACATTTATAAAGTATGAGCATAATATCTAACCAAGATGACAATAAAGGCTCATTGTGAAAACTTGATGAAAATTGGTGGGCAGAAAATTCATGTTTGATTAGGAGTCCTTCTACCCAGACTCATATTGCTATGTACCAGAGGTTGAGAACTGAATACAGAAAAAAAGGAAGGAACGAATGAGGAAAGGGAGGGAGGGAGGGAGGGGAAGGCAAGAAAGGAAGGAAGGAAGAAGAAAGGAAGGAAGGAAGGGAGGGAGGGAGGGAGAGAGGGAGGGAGGAAAGAAGGAAGGAAGGAAGGAAGGAAAGAAGGAAGGAAGGAAGGAAGGAAGGAAGGAAGGAAGGAAGGAAGGAAGGAAGGAAGGAAGGAAAGACATGGAAAATTTATGAAATTTACCCTTGAGAATCTGGTGTAAACAGAAAGGACAAGCATGCCAATAAGCAACAAATGGTGCATGGGAAGTAAACTCATTCATTAGAGATGATCAAATCACAGAGAGGAGGTAAAGTCAAAGCCCATTTTCTGCAAGGGTCATCTTACCAGTGTTTCCACAAGTGATTGAGCTAGAAGAGTGTGGGAAGGGCTTGGGAAAGAGCAACATGTGCAGAGATGCAAGATTATGCTACAGACAGAGACATTCATGGGACTGTCCCTTTCTGCTATTGCAAGAACTTCAGTGCTTGAGATTTAAGAAAGGAGCATGTGTTGTGTGAATTGTAAGAGATAAGGCTTTGCATTTGCCCACAGAAGTAACAAGCAGTGGTCACAACCTAAAATGTAAAAATCTGAGACATACAGTATACAATCTGATTCTCCAGGGGCTGCCTAGAATGGCAGATTGTATCAACTATACTACACTATATACTATAAATCACTGTTTGACCCCAGGCCAATGTTCCCATCAGTGAGATGGAATTCTGGCTGCTACTTTTCAGATTGTTGTGAAGATTAAATAATACTTACTCATAGTAGAACCATAGATGCCAGTATAGACTCATTTCTTTTTCCTATATTCTCCTGAAATAATGGGATTTTAAGCAGTTGCTAAATATGGGTACTTACTATGTGAGTGTATAAATGCATATTTTTTGTCTCATATCTTCCTATGATAAAGTTCATTGATTAAATGGTGTAAGAAATAACAACTAACAGTAAAATGAGACAAATGTAATGAATATATGTAGTAAATATATATATATTTACACATACATTTATCACTGTGCTGTAGTTACTTTTTTCTTTCCCATATTAATTTGAGATGACGTGATGTGAATTATGACCTCATATCTTTTTTTTTTTTTTTTTTTTTGGCCAGTCCTGGGCCTTGGACTCAGGGCCTGAGCACTGTCCCTGGCTTCTTCCCGCTCAAGGCTAGCACTCTGCCACTTGAGCCACAGCGCCGCTTCTGGCCGTTTTCTGTATATGTGGTGCTGGGGAATCGAACCTAGGGCCTCGTGTATCCGAGGCAGGCACTCTTGCCACTAGGCTATATCCCCAGCCCATGACCTCATATCTTGTTATCAACACGTGAAGTTTTCTCTTTCCTCTAAGTTAAGAACTTTCTCCTTTTTACTTAAGGAAATACTTCACAGGTTATCTCTGGCACATCCAAATTGCTAGCATCATGACCTTTTTGATCTGCAGGGGTTATTAAGTAAAGCACAGCTAACTTGGTCACAGCACTGCAGTACCATCGTGAGTCTAGTATATAGCTACCAGGATGGCTACAGGAGGGCAAGGTATACAGTATGGGCACTGAACCAAAGGATGATTTCCTCTTGGGTAAGGCTGAGTAGAAAGCTTGAGATTTCACCTTACCACTCAGAAGAGCATGCAATTTAAAACTTACACATTACTTATTCTGGAATTTCTGGCTTTATGTTTTCAAGTGGTGGTTGCATGGTGATTTTTAACCATTAAAATCAAAAGCATAGATGTGGGAAAATTGCTCTAATGCTTTCAGGATTCTTTGTCTGCGTGTGGAGGCAGAAAATAGAAGGGAAAACTAAGAAATAAATTACATTCCCCAAATATATAAGTAAAGAGCACATTCTCAAAACATGGTTTGAAGAAAGTGGGGTAATATATCTCTAATGATACTATTTCCAGAAGTTACTTCCTTTGATATTGACTTTTGGGGGGACATTGTGGATTATATCAGGTACATTGTCTGGTGACTTAAATCACAGCTTACTACTACTCTATAATAAAAGTAGTTCCACAGGGCATAAAAACATATAAAAATCCAGTTTATTACAAATTCTTTCCATTGTTAGACTTTGGTAATTAAAACTGTGAGAATAATAAATACACAATTTTTTCTAAGTTTTAGTCTTTCCCCCAAAGGTAATGCAGCTTTAATAATTTCCTTAATAAAGTCCTTAAGATTCTCCTTGGCTCTTCCCACCTCGCCCATCTTTACTGGCTATCCTGTCTTCCAGAACAGCCTTTTCTTACCCCTCTACATGACTAAGCTTTGTGCATGCATTAGATTGGATTCAACTTTCACCTCCTTATGGAAGTCAGTACTAGACTCTTTCAAACCACAGGCTCTGTGCCACCAGAAGACCTGCAAGCAGTTTTCTCTCTTCTCGCTCTTTCCCCTGTTCTTACTTCTAGGGCTCTGTATTTGAAATGAAGTAATTATGTTAGTAATTTTCTGAAAGTGAATGCCAATTTTCCATTTGCTCATGGATACACTTCACCTTCTAAAGTAAAGCCCGGCTCAGAGGGCCTACATTGTCAGTGCTTTCTGAAAGGACCAGGAAAGGAAGGCAAAGCTGACACCTAGAAGAACAGGAGGACATGGCCCTTGTTCCTGAGAGCAAGGAAGGCTTCTTGGAGGAGGCAATATTGAGATTGAGATGTGAAAGAGAAAAACTGCAGGAAAGCTGGAGAGAGGGTGGTCTGGGGAAGCAGAAACAGAGTTGTTGAAATCTCCAATGCATGGACAATAGCCAGAGTTCCTCTAGGTGGAGACTAAAAGAGGAGTTTTGAGAAGCCAGGATTTAGAATGGTGCAGAATCCAGGACCCACAGGTGTGAAACTCAGTGAGAACACTTTACCCAGCAGGTGTTCACACCTGGGTTCCATGCTGAGCAACAAAAAAATATGCAGGATGCTGATATAGTGAGCCTTTTAAAAAATCATACCAAGGAGTTTTGTCTTACTTTGAACATAACGGCAAATTGCTAGAGAAGAGTGGGGGTTTAGTTATGGATGTAGGAAGATTCCTGTGGTCCCTGATGAGATAAGGTCACAGGAAGAAGCACATATATCACAAATAATCCAGGAAGGAGAAGATATTTGTTGGAACTGTGGTTGTGACTTTTGCCATTTCTCTTAATTACTTTGCACATAAAATAATCACAACTATTACAAGCGTGCAAATGTGATACATATTTGCTGTGATATTTGTAGATTAAAACAAAAGTCTGAGCTGGGTGACAGTGGTTCATGCCTCAGGAGGCTAAGATCTGAGGATCATGGTTCAAGATCAGCCTGGCAGGACAGTCTGTGAGACTCTTATCTCTAACCACCAAACATAAGCCAGACGTGGCGCTGGGGCTCAAGCGTTAGAGCATCAGCCTTGAGCAAAAGAGTTACGTAAGTGCGAGAGGCTCTGAGTTCAAACTTCACTACTGTCACCAAAAACCAAAACAAATTGTGTGTGTGTGTGTGTGTGTGTGTATGTGTGTGTGTGTGTGTATAGTAGGGCTTGAGTTCATAGCTTTGCAATCTCACTTGGCTTTTTCATTCAAGGCTGGCATTCTAGCACTGGAATAAGACCTCCACTTCTGGCTTTTTGGTGGTTAATTGGAAATAATTTCACAGATTTTTTGCTTCATCAGACTTCAAACTATGGTTTTCAGATATAAGTAGGTAGGAGCCATAAGTGTAGGACTAGAATGCTGTTTTACTCAACCATACCAAAAAATTTTGTATTTATTTAACTTGGTCATTCAAGAAGTAGCTGTAACCACCTCAACAGACTCTTCATAATATCTACTTTACTTGAGACATTGAAAAATAGGCCTTTTATTTTCCTTTAAAATCACTCAAAAATATAGATGATAACAGTTTTTTTGTCATCGTCTGAAATAATTTTCAAGCATTTTCATTTTGAGATAGATTGGTGTTTTGATGTGTCAAACAATTTGCCATATAAGATTGCTGGTCCTTTCTGGCCATATAATGAACTTCATTCTGCATTGCGGTCTTGAATATCTTACTGGCATTGAACTTGAACAATGATCTATGACTGAAGAGTGTGTGGCACTTTAAGTATTGGTTTTCCCACAAGAACCTCATTTTATTCAGGAAACGACTTAACATACATACTCAAACTTTCTTAATTGCTGTCCTCAGACAGTTATTAGGCTTGTCTGAAAATAGCATAATCTTTTCAGTTCAGTAATTAGCATCATGCATTAAATAGTACTCCAGTGGCATAATCAAATTAATTCTGCTCCCTGAGTGGTTAAACTGACCATAACTACACTGGCAAATATGAAAGCATTTTACACACCACAGCCTAGAAACTTGATAGGTTGAGACCTATCAAGTATAAAAGTATAAATATAATGGGAGTGCATGTATAATTTAAAAGAGGTGATATTGATAAAATACATTAATCATTATTACATTACAGGACATTATTATACTATATATTATGTTGTATATTTTATCATTACATATAAAATATATAACTTATGATGAAATCACAAAAATGAAAGTATTCCCAAGAAGAAAACAATTACTTCCTTAATCAAAACTAGACGATGCTTTGAATTGAATTTGTTCTTTTTTCTCTTAATAAATCTGGTTAATCTTAGCTAAAAATCTAAATCCTAAATTTAATTTCCAGTCTGGGAGATGCTTGGCCTTTCAGTAAGATTTCAAATCAAGGTCAAAAATGAATTTTGGTGATTTAGAGGAAAATGTTTTGTGTTGAATGTAGTCATTTTACACAACAATCATTCTTCACAGCAGATTGTTTGTTGCAGAGAATAATAGGAATGTTAATTTTGGTTTCATGCCCAAGGAACTCTCATTTCAACCTTGTGATGTGGCTTCCTTACCAAGGTTGTGGAGTCTTTATGAAGATTTTATGCCTCTACACAGTGAAGTTTCAAAGGGCACATGTTCAAACTGCTTTACAGTAAATTAAAGATGACCTTATCACAGGCTGTCCTTTCCCAGAGGGTAGACGGCTGTTGAATTTAAAATTAAGACAAGTGAATTATTTTGGGTTTATAATGTATTCCCTTCTTCTTTTCTATGGCTCTGATTCTTGGACACTTGTAAGAAATTTTAAAAAAATACTTTCTAAATTTTCATATAAACTTACTTTTCTTAGACCCCAACCTTTTTCATTCTGAGTAATTATTTTGTAAAACAAGGAAAAAGAATTATGTTCTATAAGATCTTCTAGAGAAATATCCTTCTATGCATAATAATTTTATTTAACCAGCAATTTATGCTGTCATAGAAATGAGTCGGTGGAATTTTTCAGTCCATAAAACTTTTAACAACCCAAAGTATGTTACACAAAAAAATCATTGTATGGAAAGTCAGTTGGTGTTAAGGTTTAAATGTGGTAATTAGTCTGGGCAATGCTGACTAATCAGCTAACCTGGAATTGTTACATCAAGATTCCTTGGTGCCTATATATACAGCCATTTCCTGCACTTATTGGATCATAGAACTCTGCTTTTTTGGAACACAGAATGTCTTTAAAATCATTGCAAAAATGAACTAGTTTTACACCAGGATGGAGGGTAATAAAAAGGAAAAGCAAGTAAACTTAATAGTCAACAACTTATATATTTTATTTTACAGCTTCTCATTTGCAAGCTTTATCACCAAGCTTCTCATTTCCTATTTGTCCACTTATTTGACATAATATTTGCCAAATTAAGGGACACTTGCCTCAATGTGCTAAGATGTTTCCTGGGATCTGAGACTATGTTCTGACCTGGGAAAGTTCCATGCAAAGTAAGTGCCCCAGAGACCAAAGATCTGGATTTAAGTCTCACCTTTATCACCTAATTTTTTGGCCATGTGTGAATTAAACAGTACAGTTTGGAACCATTCAAGTTTTATTGGAATAAAAATGTTTGTGTCATACCAAAGGCCTTCCTTACATTTACTATATAGAGAAGTGGTAAATATGATCTTTTTTCTTTTTTCTTTTTCTCACCTTGTTTCCAACACTCAGATAATGGAGAGAGCCATTTGGGCTTCTAATATCACTAAGAACACTTAAACATTAACATCAGTAAACTCCTCCTAAGATAATAGAATAATGAATGATCCAGTTTTGTCTCTGAATTTTATTTTATTTTATTTTTTGTGCCAGTCTTTGACTTTGAACTCAGGGCCCAAGCACTAAATTCAAGGCTAGTAACCTATCACTTGTACCGTGGCTCCACTTCTGGCTTTTTTTGGTGGTTAATTGGTGATAAGTCTTCCTTCCTTGAATGGCTTCAAAATGCCATGCTCTGATCTCAGCCTCCTGAGTAGCTAAGAGACTTTGGTGCCTGGATGAATTTTATTTTGAATGAAGTGTTTTTCAAATTGTACTCAACAAAATTTCTTATTTCAAAACAAATTAAGAAAATGGTCATTTATGGCAATTTTGTAATATTTTAGTACTACCTAAAGGTTAGTACTTCCTTTGTGTGTGTGTGTGCTAATAGTACGAGTGTTTGCACTCAGGGACTGGACACTGTTCCTTAGCTTTTCACTCAAGGCTGCAGCTCTACACTTAAGGCCCAACTCCATTCTCAGTTTTTTTTGTTGTTGTTAATTGGAGACAAGGAGTCTAACAAACCTCCTTGCTGGAGTTAGCTTCAAACTTAGATTGTTAGATCTCAGCCTTTTGAGTAGCTAGAATAACAGGCATAATGTACTACCTTCCTCCTCGTTAATTCTGTTTGTTTGTTTTTTTAAAGAACAGATATTTATTGTCTGT
Organism: Perognathus longimembris pacificus; assembly: GCF_023159225.1. Lineage (NCBI taxonomy): Eukaryota > Metazoa > Chordata > Mammalia > Rodentia > Heteromyidae > Perognathus > Perognathus longimembris. The sequence goes on along the minus strand of NC_063176.1, from coordinate 13,773,204 downwards.
CTCTGCTATAGGCAGTGAACCCAAAATTGAACTCTCTCAATAACACCAAACTCCCTGTGAAACTGTAACTGAACCCTGCCTGCTTCTTCCCAGGCCAATATTGTTTTTTAAAAAATACTATTTCCTTTTTCACCATAATTCAGCATCATGTAGGAAAATATACCATCAATAGGATAATATATAAAATCTTATGTATCCATATTTTATGTATCCATATGTATGTATCTATGTATCCATATTTTACATTATGTTTGATATGAACAAGGAAGTTTTTCATATACTCATTCCTTATATTTATGTCAGAAATGCTGTATCCTAGTTTTGATTGTAAAAGTGGGATTTAATTGTTTAATAACTACATCACACGTAGTTAAAATGCACACTTCATTTGAGAAACACACCTCAACAAATAGAGATTTAAAATGAAATAAAGTGGACTTGGAAAAATACAGCAGAGAAATGATTTTGCTGGTTTCTTCTGAAAGGGTAATACTGAAATATAAGTTTGTAGCTCAGCTGAGAGAGTTCACAGAAAATCAACATCAGGGCAGAAATGTGACATTTGTTTTCAGAGAAGTTAGTAGTTACATTGCCATCATGTTCCCCTCAAATTAATTTACATCTACTTTACGGAATGGTGGAATAAAATGGAAATATTTAAGTATGCAATCAAAACTGGGAGCATTCTTGTTTAGGAAAATAAATGAGCCACACACAGAACATAAAGCAAAAGCCCTCTAGATGCAGACGTGGTTGATTTTTCTCTCAGCCCAGAATTATATTTCAGTGACTGTGACTTTTAATTTAAAAGGATAATGGGTTTAAGGCTTGATTAGATGTGAACAGTTAGAAAGGGTTGAGAGGACTCCCCTTCCCACTGTGCCTTCCTTCTGGGGCGCGATGAGAATGTGTTACCTGGATCTAAATGCTTTTAGTTCATTTAACCTAATCTTATTCTGTAATGTACTTCATCACCATTTGTAGGCTTCGAAACCATTACGTAGACAGCTTTTATGGATTTCTTCCAGTTATGCGAGTGGCCTGACTCAACAAAGATATTGGCTTTTAGCTATGATCACAGTTTTTAATATACATTGCAATATTTTCTTTGCATCTAATTTGTTTAGTTTAGATTCTATTACCCATTCAGAAACAATGACATTAATGTTAGAGTTGAATTGGCAATGAACTGATTGTTCTTTTCAGAAGACAAATTAATCAATTGCTTTTATTTTCTTCTAGGATAAGAGAAACAAGTGAGGCAAACATGTGCTGATATTAAATTTTGCCTCAATATATCTGATATTTCCCTTGATATTTGTCTCAAGAAGTATTTGCCACTTGGCCTTTGTGATATTTGCCTTATAAGGTCTTTTCTTGAAACATTGGTCTTGACTTGAAACATTGAGATATCACATTTTTAAATGAAATATGGATATTGTAAGATATTTGGAAAAATCTATTCATGTTTTGCATTATTATTATTATTACTACTACTATTATCATTATCATGTGTGCTGGTACTGTGGTTTAAAATTGATTTCACACTCTTGCTGGGCTGTTTTGCTCACCTGTCGCTTTACCACTTGAGCCATGCCTTAGATCCCTTTTTATTAAAGAGGCTATATCAGGGCCAGGTGCAGTGCTCAAGCCTGTAATTCTTGCTGCTTGGGAGAAAGCAATTAGGGGATTTGGGTTTGAGGCCAGCCTGGGCACAAGGTTCTTGGCATTCCACCCCAAACAATGGCTGGGCATGGCATTCACACTTGTCATTTCCAAATTCCCATGGATTTCTATCTGGCTTCCCTCTACTCTTGGGTAACCTCAGACTGAGAATGATAAAAACAAACAAACAAACAAAAACCATCCCTAGCATTTGGTAAAACTTTAAAGTCAAACTGTATTGCTCATTCACAGCAGCGCTACCCTCGATGACAGGCGTGGCACGCTTGCACACTTGCACACGCTCAGACCTCCGCTTGGCTTTAGTTCCAAAGACCTCTAAACCTCATATGGTTTGGACAGATGACCATTAAAGCAGAAAGGGGGGAAATCATGAAGTCTGGGGGAACTCCCATGGCCATTTCCAAGCCCTGTTGCACCAGCACAACTAGGGAACACGTGTGTTCTTTCCCTATCCACAGGGGAACCTTTCGTGAGACGATGAAGAAGTTGTGGAGAGTTTTGTGTGTGTGTGTTTTCATCCCCATCCCCAGCCATAAAGAAAATATTTAATGAGAAATCAGTTAGGAAAGCTCTTGTGTGTCCCCTTCCTCATGAAGCCTGTGCGCTCCTTTCCAGTACACGTCCGCCCTGACTTACGATGCGGTCCAAGTGATGACCGAAGCTTTCCGAAACCTCCGGAAGCAGAGGATTGAAATCTCCCGGAGGGGCAACGCCGGAGACTGCCTGGCCAACCCGGCGGTGCCCTGGGGCCAGGGGGTGGAGATAGAGCGGGCTCTCAAGCAGGTAAGGAGGGGGGCTTCACGGGATCGGTAATGCTTCTTCCCCGGCCACACTAGTCGCTCTGGTTTTCCTCCTTGTGTTCGACTTACAGGTGGTTTTAGTTCTTCCAGAAGGTTGGTTGGAGAGTGGAAAGAAACCTTCACTGGAGCTCAGTGAAAGTCATCTGTAGAACTGGTTTTCCAGGGCAGCACATTTGTAACTCTTCTTTCCATTTCATCCTCAGGTTCAGGTGGAAGGTTTGTCAGGAAACATAAAGTTTGACCAGAATGGAAAAAGAATAAACTACACCATTAACATCATGGAACTCAAAACTAATGGGCCACGGAAGGTAAATCCTTAGGAGTTTCTCCGTAAGTAGGTGTGGGGAGGAGGCGGTTATTAATGTTAAAAAAAGTCACAGTCTAGTCAGGGACGGCTGGCTCATACCTGGAATCCTAGCTACTTAGGAAATGGAGGTGTGATGATTATGGTATGAAGCCAGCCAGGTAGAAAAGTTGAATTAATCAGCAAATTAACCAGCCCAGTGTAGAAATGTGGCTCAAGTGGTAAGAGCACCAGCCATCTGTGAAAAGACAGAATGACAGTGTAAGGCCTCGAGTTCAAGCCCCAGTACCAGCACAAAAATAGTTAACTTTAGAATTCCTGTCTCTAGATGATCACTTCCAAACCAATTACTCATAAAAATATGGAAAGTAAATACAAAGAAAGAAGCTAACTTTAAGAAATTAATACGGGTAGAATTTGAGACTCAGATATGGGTACAAAAATAACTAAATATTTTAATAGAGAGGTCATTTATTCATATACTGTCCTGCTGTGACCTTTTACAGATTGGATATTGGAGTGAAGTGGACAAAATGGTTGTTACCCTTACAGAACTCCCTTCTGGAAATGACACCTCTGGGCTTGAGAATAAAACTGTTGTCGTAACAACAATTCTGGTAATTAGCTACATTTGCCTATGTTGGACATTTTTTCCTATAAAGATTATCTGCCAAGGGAAGCTGCTATTTATATTTTAGGATTAAAAAACTAATACAGAGCTTCTTTTGCTATGCTATAATCATCTAGTCTATATTTAACCAGCTAAACAGACTACGCAGCTCCAGCATTCAAAATGTTCCTATCTCCTGACAGATATAACACTAGCTTGACAGATAATTTATGGTTTGCTACACATTCAGGTGAACTGAGGGAAGTCTACCATCTTCCTGACATTCCTTTAGGTGGTTTTACTTTTCATTCCTACTTCACTCGACAGCAACACAATCTTTTCATTTAATATATAGGGTAATGATGTCTTCAATTTCTCTTTCTAGTCAATGAGTGAACTTTTTAATGAGTAAGTTGATCCCTTTGTTTGCCCTTAGTTTGGATTCAGTGATTCGCATAAGCGTAATATAAAAATCAATGAATACTGACTGAGTGATGCAAAATTGCACTAGAACTAGAGTATCTGGGCTTTGGACTGACAGAAAGCATCTGTGGCTCATGATGACAACTAGAAAAGAGAAATGGAAAGAAATGAAGTTCATTACAGGACATGAATTTATAATAACTTCATTGTGTTCTGTTTTACTTTAGCAGTGAGAAAATAAATTTGTGGAATCATTATCCTAATAATATGAGATGCAAATATAGACAGGCTAATAACAGATTTGGATAAACATCAGTAGCCACTTGGAAATATTAATAAGTACAAGTCCCACAGTTGAGGATTCTCAGTTTCATCATGTTACTGAAATGACATTTCACCATATCAAATATCCTTGGTACCACTTCCTAAGAACTTGGAGTGGTTGGTGGGTTGTGCAGAGTCACCTTCTGCATGGGAAAGCTTCTCTCTGGCTACCTCTGTAACATCTCATACTCCAAGTGAGACACAAGACTTTTCGTGGAAGAATAGCCTCTCATTGTAGCAAGCATCTTTCAGCTTGTGTACTCCTAGCATTGGGACTGATTTCTGTCTGAAAACACCCACAGGACAGAAAAATGATACCAAGCTGTGGGTGAATTATTGGAGCTGGAGCAACTTGAAACTAAGTTTCCGATAGATCTGAAGTTGAATTTAGTAAGTTCTAGGAGTTACCAGTGATTTGAGAATATTTTTACTCCATTCTGGTAAAGCACATGCTATCTTAATTATAATGACATTTGAGGACCTCTGTTTCAGAAGTGTTAGGATGGTTATATTTTCTTTGTAAAGTTGTTTACCTGGTGTGCTCTGTTGTATCCCACTAACAAATTGTTACTAAACCATGAAGCACAACTCAATGACATTACACTGTGAACCGTTTTAATCACTGAAAGCATCGTCTTCCCACATAGGAATCTCCATATGTTATGATGAAGAAGAACCATGAAATGCTTGAGGGCAATGAGCGCTATGAGGGCTACTGTGTTGACCTGGCGGCAGAAATCGCCAAACATTGTGGGTTCAAGTACAAGTTGACCATTGTTGGGGATGGCAAGTATGGGGCCAGGGATGCAGACACGAAAATTTGGAATGGGATGGTTGGAGAACTTGTATATGGGGTAAGTATAGCTCTCCTCATAGTTCAAGTCATTCCATTTGCCCTGTTGTTTAGAATGGCCACCCCTCCCTTCACAGTTCCCAAGACTGGCTTGACACATTACCCTAGAAATGCTCTTACTGGTTTGTCAGCATTTGAAACGGGAAGCCAGAAGTAAACTACAGGTCCACTTGCAGATTAGCACATTTTATCAGTGGTAAAACTGTACTCCATAGGTGTTATCTGCAGGCCTCAAGGCCTAGACGTGATGAAGCTTCAGAATTATCCAAGTCAAGTCAGGTAGATAAAACACTTCATTTATAAAGAGGAAGACTGGGACACACAGTGCTTTTCTGTTACTGGGATCTTATGAGAGCAACAGTTATTGTCACTTCTCTGAATGCATTTCCTCACCTGTCCATACCATAATGTAACCACGACTCTTTCCTGACCACTACTCTGGGTTCTATTACTTTCCTTTGTTTCCCTTACAGAAAGCTGACATTGCAATTGCTCCACTAACCATTACTCTTGTGAGAGAAGAAGTGATTGACTTCTCCAAGCCTTTCATGAGCCTTGGGATATCTATCATGATCAAGAAGCCTCAGAAGTCCAAACCAGGAGTGTTTTCATTTCTTGATCCTTTAGCCTATGAGATCTGGATGTGCATTGTTTTTGCCTACATTGGGGTCAGTGTAGTTTTATTCCTGGTCAGCAGATTTAGCCCCTACGAGTGGCACACTGAGGAGTTTGAAGATGGAAGAGAAACACAAAGTAGTGAATCAACTAATGAATTTGGGATTTTTAATAGTCTCTGGTTTTCCTTGGGTGCCTTTATGCAGCAAGGATGCGATATTTCGCCAAGGTTGGTTACTCATCTGCTTCAACTTTGTGCATTTTAGGTCTCCAGAGGATATTCATGGTGTATGTGAATTCACTCTAAAGATGTTACCAGCTGCCGACTGCTTGTCCAGATAATTTAAGATTCTTAAAGGACAGATTTTGACCATCGGCATAAGCCTGTGGAATACTTGAGCAATATTCTTGGAATATTGACCATTTATTTCCTTGGTGAAATTATATACACCATGGAGAGGCTACAAAATGCATAAGGTTTCTCTCATTCCATGCCTTCTTGGAGGGGTACCGTGTTTTTGCTGCATATTCTCATTTTACAGCCATCTGTGTGTTGAAACACAGAGGTGTATATGGGAAAATGGGCAATATGATTTATTAACTACAGAAACGACAGCTTGTTAGATAAAACTTCATTAATGCATATTCCATCTCTTTTATTTTTCCAACTTCATTTCATGGCAATGGTATGGGAAATACAGAAAATTCTGGCCAAGGTGAGGTAGCAGGATTCAAAGGATATGGCATATTTTCTGAGTATCTAGAAAACCAGGGAGAAGATTGACTATTCATTACAGAAGCCTGTGCCCTAATGAATAGAAGTCTACACACCATAAAATAAACATATATGGCTGTTCTCATTAAGAGATATCTAGATCTCATCCTACAGGGCCTGATTATAACAAATTCATCAGAAAGGATTCATTGCTGTTGTTGCTATTCATACATGAATAGGGGTGAAAACTATATATGGCTTTTCAGATCAATAACTCATACCTGTTCTCTGGTGTGATAACTTTAACATGTAAAGCCAAAACACATCTCAGTTTAATTTGGACTAGATTACTCTCTTTTGACTCTAAGGATTATCTTAACCAGTGAAGAATGTGCCTTTTCTGATCCTAATTCATTACACTGCTAGGTTTTGAGCAGTTTTGTGAATTTCAAGTGACTGATTTCAAAAAAGGATGTAAGACTCTCAAAAACTTTGTACCTTTTAAAAAAGCATGTGAGTAGATGTCACTGAGTTGAAGGACATACATGATCTAGACAGAAGTGATCAATGGCTTGCTTCTTCAATTTTTAAAAATAACATTAAAAAAATTAGAAGTCTAAAGCCAAAATCTTGGTCCTACATTGTTCCCTGGGGCTTCTCTGTGGGATTGCACTAAATTACAAATATGTCAATATTTTCCTGGGGTGTGTGAGAATATATATGTATATATGTATTACATCTTTGACAAAACATAGACGATTAAAATTACATCTTGGTATTTAGTTATCTAAGTTCCATAGATGAAGAGAAATTTCTAATAAGGAGATGAAAAATATAAACAAATTCAAGTGTCAGAAAATACTTTCATCTACAACATACCAAAGAAAATGGTAAGAAAGCCTTCTGGGTATTGTGTTACCAAATTCTCAGGAATAAGATTATTATACTGGGTGACAAAATAGGCCTGTTTTTTCAGAGCATGGGAGCTTATGATAAAGTAGAATACATTGGTCACTGTTCCTACATTTCTTGGCCTCTCATGCACCATGGCACTATAGATAATATTTTTTAAACCCAGTACTTTTCATAGAGTTGGAAAACTTTGTAGTAAGTTAGGGAAACACAATATATCCCAGGATAAATTATGACACATAGAAGTCTCTTTATTTTTATCAAGCCTGCTTTCAAGTTAGAATATTTTCTTTCTGTGCTTTTTATTTCATTCATGAGTCATGATTCATTGTAATTTCCCAGGTAGTAACTTTTATTCCTTAATAAGATATACAGGTATTTTGAGTAGCACAAATTTCCTTAATGTTGATTGAATTTTCATCTCAGAAATATATGAGCAAGTTTCAATTTACTAAAACATTTTCTCCTTGTGTTCTATATGCTTTAATCATTCATTTGAACATGAAACATACTATTGGTAAATTTAATGGTGTTGTAAGTGAACTGAAGTGTCATATTTTAGATTATGGTGATTGCTCCATGTTGTAAGAGTAGAACAGATATTACCATTTCAAAGAGCTCTGAAATGCAGGTCCCTTTAGAAATTCCCCTTAAATATTTAAAAAAATATTCATCAGACTTTTCATGTAAAGTATGATATGGAGCTGATCATTAATATTAATAGAACACACTTAAATTGTAACAGAGTGATTTATTGGATTCCTCATCTAGGAAATTTATGTGAAATTAAGTTTGGAATATTTTCGACTGTAAGATACAGTTCTCTAAAGAGTAAATCACAAAAGAATTAGAAGATCATTATGTTATAAAGATGATTTCCTAGTTCTCCAGGCTGCTTTGGATTTCCTCCTTAGACCTAAACTATTTGAATACTAAAGTATATATCATTTAAAAATAAGTGTTTAAAAGTAAAAATTAGGGCTGAGAATGTGTCTTCATGGTAGAGTGCTCGTCTTGCATGCATGGAGCCATGGGTTCAATTCTTCAGCACCACATAAACAGAGAAAGCCAGAAATGGCGCTGTTGCCCAAGTGGTAGAGTGCTAGCCTTGAGCAAAAGAAGCCAGGGAAAGTGCCCAGGCCCTGGGTCCAAGCCCCAAGACTGGCCAAAAGAAAGAAAAACGTATAAACTAGAGAGATTTAAAGGCATTGAAAAAGAAATGTTACTGCCTCTGCACTTACTCTTTCTTTAGTGTACATGGTGCAGAGGTGAGACATTTGTGTTTAATTCTAGAAACCATTTTATCTATATCATAAGTTAAAATAGAATTTTCTCCTCTGTATATAATTTCTTGAGAACTCTCAAAAAGCATTAAATGATGTTTTTGAAACATTGAAAACATCTAAAGTTTACTAATAATTGATCCAGTATTTTTTACTTTTAGACTTAAGAATCCAATAAAGATTTGAACTTCCTTGACATTTGAAATTAATTGATGCATTTAACCTCATTAAATATTTTTAAGTATGCAAACAGAGGATTATACTTGTGTTTACTTTTACAGCGGGAGCAATGATTGATAAAAATTAAGTTAGCATGTGGCATGGAGTCAGAAACAGTTAGCACTTGACCTATTTTTATGTTAAGAAATGGGTGGTGGGAAAGTGCAACTGCCCTCTTCAATACAAGGCACATGTGCTCTGTTTCACCCATTCCCCTGTTGGGGTAAACAGTGAACATTTTGAAGGTGGCTACATCTACATAAAAGTTTTTCAAGGGTAAAATATATGTCGAATCTTTTGCAAAATGTAAGTGGGAGATATTTAACTCTTTACATCCTACAATGTTTATTTATTTTTACATTTCACAGAGGTGTTATACAGCTCCTAATAGTAGTCTCAGTTTTTCATTGGTACTCCTCTGATTTTAAACAATACAAGTTTTTACTGTGAATGGGTTTTTTTCCTCTTTTAATTGGCTATATGCCTCCTGTTGTGATTCAGTGGTACGTCCTGTCATTATCACTGAAGAATTTTGATCTATATAACCAAGAGTACATTGGTTTATGTGTGTGTGCATGTGTGCATGCATGCGTGCACATGTGTGTGTGTGTGTGTGTGTGTGTGTGTTGGTACTGGGGCTTGAATTTAGGGTCTCAAATATTGTCTTGGCCTTTTTGATCAAGGCTGGCACTCCGGCATTTGAGCTACACCTACTTTCTAGCTTTTTGCTGGTGAATTGGAGATTTAAAAAAAAATCTCATGGACTTTTTTTCTTGGGCTGGCTTTAAACCATGATTCTCCTATCTCAGCCTCCTGAGTAGCTAGGATTCTAGGCATGAACCACCAGCTTTTGCAAAATGATGCATTTCTTAATGCTTATGTCAGTAGACTAGTTTAAGGGGTATATATTTTAGAGAGATTATGTCTTTAAGTCTAACATTTGAGGTTATAACATTCAAATAAGTATACACTTCAAATTTTAGGTACATTATTGGGCATCTTGAGATGCCTAGTAATTCAAGCTTTTGAAAACCTTTGTGTATAAGGATATATGGGTCACAGAAATATTTGCTGTTTTGTTATGTTTCATATGAGAAATTTATATATTCAAAAACCTATAAACATTCCTACCTTATCTTCTTTGGGCGATTTTTATTCTTAATAAGAAAAAATGGGAAACTTGGTCATAATGGCTCATACCATGAAGATGTCTACTTTTATACATGAAAAGTTAGGCTTTGTGTCAACCTTTTTGTTTGTAGTACAATTTCCCCCATTTTCTCGCCTGTATGGTGTGAAATACCTATATTTTGTACACACAGAAACCTTACAAAACTTTGGGGCATTTGGGGGGTCAGGTTAGAACTTTCATCCTCTTTCATTGTTTCAAGGGGGATTTTTGGTAAAAATTGTTATAAGCTTTATTGGTTTCCTTTTAAATATTTGGTTCATGTGTACCTATACCATGAATAGATAAAGTATTACAAGTATTAGGTGAGTTATTTACACATGTCTTAAAATTATTTCATTGTGGGATTTCATACCCTAAACTGTTTGGGCATCTAGCTGTGAAAGAGTCCCACATCTCAATGTGTCATGTGAATAAGTCATCAAAACTAGCTAATCTCTATTCTGTGCCTAAAATGTTTACTAATTTCTAGCTTCATAAGAAAAGTAAGAAGTGACATGTTTGAAAAGTATGAGCTGAAATGTTCCTGTGTACGTTGATATTTGTGTAATGTTACTTATTTGATATTTTATTAGGTCATTCATTTCACTTTACAAATCCATTTCATACTTGTTATTAGATCCCTCTCTGGGCGCATTGTTGGAGGTGTGTGGTGGTTCTTTACCCTGATCATAATCTCCTCCTACACGGCTAACCTAGCTGCCTTCCTGACTGTAGAGAGGATGGTATCTCCCATCGAAAGTGCTGAGGACCTTTCTAAGCAAACAGAGATTGCTTACGGGACATTAGACTCTGGCTCCACGAAAGAGTTTTTCAGGGTAAGAGATTCTGCTTTGTAATTTCAGATTTTTGTTTCTAAAATTTAACCTCTCTCTCCTTTCTTCTATGGTCTATGTACAGATAATATGTGGAAGTAATCCCACTGCTGTCTTTACCTTTGTTCTTGCCTTATCTGCATCCCTGACTTTATTTTTAGTTTTTCATTCCTAAGACATAGAAAAAACAAAACCACACTTTTGCCATGGAAAGTCTCCTTACGATTGATTATCTTTGGAAATATAATTAAAGCAAAATATAGATGCTTATATCATTGTTTTGTTATCATGTATTTTGTGTAATTGTGGTTGCACCTATTTTGCATAGTTTCTGATTGCAAGACTCATATTTACATATTATGTTGATTCCATGTCAGGACATATGTTGTGTTTCTATCTGGAAAGTCTAAGTTTGCTATGCAAATCCTTCAAGGGAAAGTTAACATAGCCCTGTTCAAGTAAGTAACATCTGCCAACTATATATCTAAGGGAAATTCTAAATCTTTTTAATTTGTGACTTTATATTCACAGGCCAAGTCCATGTGCCTGACCCTGGCATATTATGGTCACTGATAGCTCACATGTGTCTTTGAATGTGTTTGAGTGTGAGTGAGATTTTGGCCAAAGGTCAAAGCAGTAGGTGCATGCTGTTTTCAGGTTACATTGTTTCTGGGTTTGCATTACAAATAACTTGGGACTGAAGATATGGGAGAGGAAAGGCTCTGGATGAAAAGCACACAGCTAATGAGTGCAACCAGGACATGTAGAGGGGTTAGGATCTTCATTATGTCATAAAGAACTTTCACTTAACTTCAAAAGACATTAATGCCAATAACGCATGAGTGTTGCAATACAAATTTGCCAATAACTAAATTTATTATAGCACTTCACACATATGAATCCTTTGGATAAATAAATCACAGTCTTCTTGCTTCATCATAATAATCAATTTAGTCAAACAAACAGTAATATTGCATGCATCTTAATTAGAAGTGCAATTTGAAGAATTTTTGATATTCTTATCCCAAGTGACTTTCTTTTTTTATCTGCCAGCCCCCGTTCTTGAACGTAGGGCCTGGCTGTAGTTCCTGAGCTTCTTTTTGCTCAAGGCTAGTGCTCTACCACTTGAGCCACCACTTTGGGCTTTTTCTGAGTAATTTATTGGAGATAAGAGTCTCACAGACTTTCTTGCCCAGGATGGCTTTGAACCCCAATCCTTAGATCTCAAACTCCTGAGTAGCTAGGATTACATGTGTGAGCCACCATGTAATGCAAAGTAGTATGCTTGTTTTTGGTGGTGGTGGTGGTTTTGTGCTGGTACTGGGGCTTGAACTCAGGGTCCAGGAGCTATCTTTTAGCATTTTCCACTCAAGGCTGTGACTTCTGGTTACACTTCTGGCTTTTATTTTCCTGTTAGATAGGAGTCTCACTGACATTTTTGCCTATGCTGGCTTTGAATCTCAATCCTCAGATCTCCGCCATCTTAGTAACTAGAATTACAGGCTTGAGTTACCAGCGCGCTCATACTCTTATGTCTCAGTGCAGGTGCACTAATGTCACAGAGACCATGGCTCAACAGTTAGTCAAGGAGTTTCCTTCAGGTTCTAGATTTTAAGGATTTCAGAGTAAAAGTGATGTGATCAGTTTGCATTTCGGCGAACTGATTGCTTCTATTGTTATGGTTTCACAAGTCAAGGACTTATGTCTTGCTTCTTTCAGTCTCACAGTATTTCTCTTAGAACCATGTTTCATGGTGAGAAGTGCAAATTTCATGTGCTAGAAGCTTGGTTTCCTACGTGCTGAGGTTGAGAGGTCGTGGACAGTTCAGGGGGTCGGGCTTCACAATCAGGGATTAGGTCAGGAGTGGCACTGCTCCTGGACAGGATTCATTTGGTTCTCAGGGATTAAGCTCGTAAGCTCGGTCTTGAACAGCGAATCCTTGTGTCGCGAGGCCTCTTCGTGGTTTTGGTCCCCTGCATGTGTCTGTTTCTCCTTCTTCTCCATCCGATTTTAACAAAGCCCTTACCAGACACCTGACATGCTGCTGCTTACTATTGGCTTTTCATTTCCAGTGTTTTGGCCTAAAGTTTGTGTTTTTTTTTAAACAAAGCATAGAGGTTTCAATATTTGTTCTAGTGACAGACATAGGCTAACACATGTGGCCCCGATGGTTTTTGTTTAACTTTAACGCATCCCTAAAGCTCAGATCATTTTAGGAATTTGACGCATTCCATCAGCTAATACACAGGCTAAGGAATTTTATTCCTAATCAAGGTTCCTTTCCCAAACGTGTCCTTGTACACGGAGCTCTCTGTGTTTACTTCTCTGGGCTCACACACTCTGTTCTTGCTCTATCCAAGCTCATTGTGTGATGGCTGAATGTTAGCAATGGTTGAAAAGCAGGCTGGCCTCTTCAGTTCCTCACAGGGCCTCTCAACAGCGCCCTCTAAAGATCCTTGGTGAAATGACATCGGTGAGGTCTCAGTGCAAGATGCCTGGTAGTTTGTTGGATTTCTTTTATCTAGAGAAAGAAGAGTGTGGGCTCCTAACCATTCAAAGGCCTCAGTAGTTATTGTATACCAATCACTGAACATCACACATATCATGAAAGAAAATAAGAGCTTGCTATATTCTTTCACAGAAGTGACATGGTTACAATTTGAAAACATGCGTATACCAAGTTTTTCTCTCCAGGTGGGATTGAATAAAAAGGTTTTGCTACTTCTTCCATAATTTTGAGCAAGTTTATGACCTGCATTAATTCACCACTTATATGTTGAGTGCCATGGTTGCAGTTAGAATAACCTTTATTTTTTGCTTTGACCTCTGACGTTTTTTTTTTTTTTTTTTTTTTTTTTTTTTTTTTTTTTTTTTTTTTTTTTTTTTGGCCAGTCCTGGGCCTTGGACTCAGGGCCTGAGCACTGTCCCTGGCTTCTTCCCGCTCAAGGCTAGCACTCTGCCACTTGAGCCACAGCGCCGCTTCTGGCCGTTTTCTGTATATGTGGTGCTGGGGAATCGAACCTAGGGCCTCGTGTATCCGAGGCAGGCACTCTTGCCACTAGGCTATATCCCCAGCCCCCTGACGTTTTTATTTTTTATTTTTTCTAAAATACTGTAACCTAGTAGCTGTGTCCTTTAAGTTTCATACCTTTCACATACTGGGTTTTGGATTTGCATGAGTATAGAGAAATTGATGGTTGGATTTCCTTTCTAACAAGGAATTTCTTCTAATTAGAGTTACATAAAATATATTGAGCAAGACAATATTTAATTCAGTCATTTTAGAGAAATCCTAGTGTGGCCTAGAGTGTCTTAGAGGTATAGCTGAAGTTCTTACTTCTCTCTCTAAAGTGGATATTCACCAGCCATGTCAAATTCACCTGTCCTTCACCTCTAGGGAATTTGCAGCCTCCTTTGTAAGGTACCTTCAAGACAGGGAGAAAGAACGAGAGCACAGAGGTAGAATGACAACAGCTGAAACCAGACTGGAGATGTGCATCACGTGCTTTTTCCTCTGCCTTCACTCCCAAGACCAAATAAAATAACAAATTCCACGTGCAAGGAAATGTTTCTGCCATTTTCTGATCTTAAATCTTCTAACATTTTACCTTATGCTTCTTAATCGGACTTAATTTGAATTTGTTGATAGCATTTCCATTCTTGTACTATCTTAGAGCTTAGGGTTTTATTAGTTATGTTATTTAATATTAGACTTTTATTGAGTTACCTGCCTTTTATCATAGAAAGTGTCTCAGAATTTATATTAGGAAAAAGGATTTGAGAAGTAAAGGCATTGTCCAAATTTCCAATGATAACTGAAAATGGAAAAGTTTAAAGCCATTTAAAAATGATCAATTCTAAAATAAAATTTAGAATTATGAATACTCCAGAATTATGAAATGTTACCCAATGGTTTTACAACTTCATTGAGGTAAAAAGTACCTTATATCAAATTTCTAGTTTATACTGACACCCTTTGTGCTGAGATGATGTTAGTGGTTCAGATAAAATGTAAACTAATTTTCAATTTCATATACATCACTTAATAGTAAACATTATTTGAGTTCAGTGCCTATATAATAGCTTTAGAAATTAATTTTAAACTGTAAAGAATTTCCTGCAATGACAATCAATAAATTATTACTGAACTATTGAGATGGTTGAACAAGAAAGGAAGGAAAATGGAGGCCCATCTTGTGACAATGATGAACTCTAAAGAGCAAGGTCTTTGTCATCCTTTGCTATGTTTTTCTGCTTATGAAACCCACATACATTCTTGTGCAGTGAATGACAACGTCTTTAATTATAGGGCCACGGTACCATACCTATAATTAGGAGAGAGTTGGGCTTTCAATTAGAAAGCACTATTTTTGGAATACCATATTTTGCTTATTTCTTCATTCAGTAAAATAGGGCAGATTGTCAATTGTATGATTTTGCGTACACAGTGACTTTAAAGGATATATGCATTATGTTCCCACAGAAACAAAGATTTTTCAGGCAGACACTGATTTTTGTACATAAAGCTGCTGTTGGCTTGTCCATCCATGAAGTACAATGATTAAGTATTAGAATAGAATCCCCTCTTCATGCCTATCATAAATCTGTGGCAGTGCAATCTCCTTACTTTCTCTAGTTCACTCCACTAGGAAGACGCAGAACGCTATAGAGTCTCTGCCCAACTGATCTACCTTAATAATATTGATACTGGAAAGAGCAAAGATTCCAACATTGCTGAAATGATGGCACTTTCTTATTTTAGAAAGTAAATTATATTCATTTAGATAGAGATGTTTAATACGTTTACTGTTCTAGCATTAATCAGATGCATAGACTTTTTGCAGGATTTAGAAATCAGGTCAGTGACAGATGACTACAGCTAATGCGACTGTTCCATACCAGAGTGAAATGATTAGTTTGAAATTTTCCTTTGTAAGTATACATAAACAGGTGCAAGTACAGATACATTATACATACATATGTATATACATATGTATACACATATACATATACACATGCATGTGATTTACTATGCAATAATTATGACTGCCAGAAAAGTATAAAGACTGAGATTATCATTTAAAGGTAGCAACTCCCTGTGATAGGAAATACATTGATTTATAATAACATATGAAATTATCATTTAAATATAATTACAAAGGAAGTATTCTAGCATTTGGACAGCTCCTCAGAGAGCAATATTAAGTGTTATTTCATTAAAGTAAATTTTTTTCCAATTACTGTCTTTTTTGCAATAATATAACATGATTTCCTTATTGATGTGCTATATAGAATTTATTATGATTGTGTATGGTTTATGTATGACTATTCTTCCTTTTATTGTATTATTCCTGGTAATGGTGATGATTTATATAGCCTGCAGTTACTGTTCCACCTATTTCTCTGCAGACAGAAATATTAGTCAGTGCCTATACACCTTGTATCTCTCAAATCTGGAATTGAAGTGAGTCATAGAAACAGCAAAACAGAGAGAGAGAAATATGTATAGATATAAGTATATAGATATATAAATAACTATACCTACATATCTATCTATATTCTTTAAATACATGTGTATTAGATATATATCAATATTGTAATGTCTATATTTACATATATCTATATTTATAGATTATATAACTATGGTGAGAGAGAGAGGGAGTTACTCATAGCAGAACAGTCTCTTTATAGGCCTCCATCATGCTTAAATATCTAAATAGTTCCTAAAATAGAAGGCACCAAATAAATGCTGAGTGGAATACATAGCAATGAATAGTTCTGTGTGCATTTGTTGGAAGTCACTCATGCATGGTTTGTCATACTCACAAAAATTTTCTTCCTCATTTTTGGGGGCCTTGATTATAGCAGAACAATCCCCACAGCTGCCAACTCTCGCTTGCCCAGGCTCTCTAGATGGGCTAGGACAAGTTGAATCATTTCCTCTTGGGTTGGCATTTTAATTTTTTTCACCATTACACAGAACATCTGAAGAGCCACTGAACTGGTGATATTTTTAAGGACACACTCAGTCTAAACTGCCTGGGAAGAGCATGCATTTTCCGTTTCACCTAGCTAGAGGAACAGTATATAGTGAAAGCCATTGATTTAGCAGACCTTGCCGGTAATTTCTTTAGAAATGATCACTCTATGAAAGAAAGGGCCATTTTGAAGTCTATTCAGTTCTCAAATTTCCTAAGAATGAAAAACCAGAAAAATGCACAAGATTCAGGCATTGTGGTTCATACCTGTAACCCTAGCTAGTCAGGAGGCTGAAATCTTGGAGTGAGGTTGCAAGTTACCTCAGGCAAAAACATTCTCTAAGCTTCAGCTCTCAAGTAACTAGCAAAATACAGAACTGGAGACGTTGCTCAAGTAGTAAGGCACCAGCTTAGGAAGCACAAGACTGTGAGTTCAAACCCCATAACTGCTCCCCAAAATGTACAAAAGACTGTACTGCATCATGTGTTCAGCAGCCCAAGTGCTAAGCACATCTGCTCACTGAATTACAATCATGGTGCAAAGGGCTAGTTTTCTCCAGGGTGAGTTATTTTGATCATGTTCAGCCCACAGCTATTCTGTGCTAATGTCAGTGTGCTCTCTATCTCATCTGACTGGGTTATTTAGAGACCGTTTTGTGTTATACTGAATAATTTGATTCAAAATCAGATTGTAAGATGCTTTTGCTCATTGCTCAAATGAAATCATTCAACACCAAAAGCAGATTCTGAGGACAAATAATCTAAGAGCAAAAGCTTAACTAATAGAGAAACAATTTCAGATGTTTCAGAGAGAAAATGAATTTAAGAATGCATTGCTTCAGTACTTTGCATAACTTAGTGCTCAATATACTTTATTATTGTATTTAAGTATAAAGGCATCATCACCTCTGCCCGTTTCTCCTGGAGATTTCATACCGGTTGCCATGGTGATAAACATCATCCTGGAGCTCTCTACAAAAGAGAACAGAATTGTTCAGTTTAAACATATCAGAGTCACAAATAAAGAGAAATAGTCCTGATAAAATTTTAATCTCTCTCTCATTTGGAGTCCTGGGGCTTGAACCCAGAGCCACTTGTTAGGCAAATACTCTACAACCCCTTGAGCTTTGCACTTAAACCATCAAGAACCCTTTGATCAGACTTGTGATATTTCAAAAGAAATGCGATACTAAAGTAATTTATCATTTACCTTTGATTTGTAGCACATTATTTGCCCTGATTCTGATAAGTCACTACTCAAAGCGAAGTCTCTGGTAAAGATAGTTGCTTATTTCTATAGAAATTTCCATAGAGAAAACATATTCATAAGATTCTCATCTCCAAATTATCAGCAAAATGTCAGAAGTGGAAGTGTGGTTTAAGTGACAGTGTCTGCTATGACTTAGGGAAAGCACAAGGCCCTGAGTTCAAGCCCCAGTACTGGCATAATAATATATACAAATCAGATCCAGCCCTTTTGTGTTGGTGTTTAGTTTTTCACTAAAATCAGGTGTTCTTAAGATTGTTATGAGAAACTTTTTCCTTCGATTCTGCTTCTTTCTGTTTTTGTAACCCCAAATTGTTGCTAAGTCCTCTAAAGCTGCCAATGGCATGTGTGGAGATTGTTGTCACCTGGGTGCTGAGCTTAGTGCTCATGGATCTGCGATGGTCTGTTTTGTAAAACCAAAACCCCAAAGCAAACAAACCAGCTATGAATAACCAGATGACCTTGGCTCACAGCTATAGCTCTAGTTATTTGGAGGCTGAGAATGAGAAAATCAGTTTGCAGCCAGCCTGTGCTTACAAGACCATAGCAGGGTGCGATGTATGTAGCTGTCATCTCAAACTATATAGGAAGATGAGGTTGGGAGATCGATGCTGCTAGGCTCAGATTCATGGAAGTAAGCTCCATGAGGGAGCTTGTGATCCTTGCCTTATTTCCATTATTAACTATCTAAGTATGTAAAGAACATATGCATTCTCACACAGAGACTCTTAAAACATGTCCTTTTGTAAATCTTAACTTACCCTTAACATAGAATCCTGGTTTTCTTTTGTTTGTTTATTTGTTTGTTGGTTTTGCCAGTACTGTGGTTTGAGTGAAGGGCCTCACTCTGTTGTTTCAATCGCAGTTGGTACTCTATTTCTGGAGCCACGCTTCCAATTCTGGCTTTTTGCTTGTTATTTGAAGATGGCTCTGACACACGGTACTCACATTTCAGCCTCCTTAGTACCTACAAGTATAGATAGGAGCCATCCGTACCTGGCTCTGATTCTATTTTCTTACAGTTTTTATGGTCATTTTCAGTTCTCATAAAAGTAAAATTTACCTCTTAAATACTTTCATTCATTGTTCCTGATTCTGAATGCATATAATAAATGCATAAAATATATGACAATAACTACCCTCTCTTTCTTAACTTTTTCCCGTTGCTATTCTCAGGATTATGAATTCCCATCATATTTCTTCAAACTCTCTGTCGTGGTTTGCTCTTATTATCTTTAAAGTTGGTACCTAGAACTAAAGTGTGATTTAAAGTGTGATATAATCTATCTATGGAGCATTTCAGTATACTTGTTACCTAGACACTCTATTCATCAAGTACTACAATATTTACATAATAAACATAATAATCATTTTTCCTTTGGTTGAGAGTGGTAGTGCATGCCTGTAATCCCAGCACTTGGGAGAGGCAGCATCATGGTGAGTTGAAACCAGCCTGGGAGACCTAGTTTGACCCAGTCTAAAAATAATCTAAACAACTAACAAAATTCGTAAGATCAAGAAGAGCAAAAGCCTCTAACAAAACCAGGAGTTTCTCAACTCTGCTATGTTCTCATTCCTGGTAGCTTCATCCTGTTTATATTGTTCCTTCATCTATTCTTCTTGTGCCTCAAGGTATCTGTAATTAAAGTTGTTATCTACACAGCCATTTAAAACTATCAAGTTTATGAGCTCTTGTGGTGGAATTAATAACTTCAATCCATAATTTTAGTGGTTTGAATGAATAAGTTGCCCTGTATTTGTGGTTTACTAAAAACCTCAGTGACTTAAAACTATGAACTTGAGGTAAGCCTCATGTCTTCCATTTGGTGAATAGGAATTGATTGCAATCACGTTGTAGTTGCAATCCCATGCAATGGTAATATTGCTTCAGTCTTCTACCATAACATCTGCAAATCTGGAATATTTTCCATTTATTTCTGCAAGCCCATTGTTGCCTAACCAACTAGATACAACTATACAGAAAGAGTGGCATGACAATACATTTTGTTCAGAACAGTGCTTGTATATCATTAAATCCCAATTGTGTTCTTTGAGTGTGATTGATCTATTCATCATCGACTCATCTAATTTAGATATCCCAACTCTCCTTCTAATCCACAAAGATAATATAATAAATGCTGTCAAAATCAATGGCAATACCAAAGCCATTTGTTCACAATGGCCTTTGGGTAAGCCTAATGAATAGTGCTATTAAAACTCTCTCTCTCTCTCTCTCTCTCTCTCTCAATACCAATTCATTTAATACTTACAGTACAACTGGTAGAACATTCCTTGCAAAATATAATTCACCATTCATAAGGCAAAGAAAACAAATGAAAGATCACTTGTATTTTAAACTTTAAAATCATTCTTTTCCTAAAGATATACTTCTATTATGAATGCATGGGTTAATTTACCTATTTTTTTCATATCTGACAGTAATTTCAGATTGACTAAAAGAATTCTGAGACTTAACTTCATTCAAGCTGACTAAAATGATGCTAAAATGTAATTTATTTTGAACTCATTTATCAGTAAATCATACACATATATCTTAGGGAAACACAAATTTTTTCCCTAAATTTTATAATATTACATATTTTAAAAGATTATGTTTTTCATAGTTCAGTGAGTACACACATGCAACAGATACTTGAATATCTGAGTCTCATTTCTGTTTCTTATATGAATGAACTAAGTAATGATTTTGGAAAGTTACTTGATCTTCCTGGGCCTTGCTCCTAAATATGGGGCTTACAGTGTTCAATGAGATGTAGTTTCTGTTCTAGTAAGAATCATTTGAAACCCTCAAGCCCCCAAACTCTTAAATTGTATAACAGATACCATTTCAATTTTCAAGAAGCTTAGAAATCACATTATTTTTAGTATTGTGAGTACAGTGTTAGAAATAATGCAAGTGAGTTTACTTTACTTGAAATGCGGTTTTATTGAAAATGACAAATTGTTTTCATGGAAGATCCTCATGGAAACAAATCAAGCCATACTCTGTGAAATAATGGCGAATTTATTGATTTAACAAAAGAGAAATGTTCCAAGAATCTAAGATCATAATTACCTCACACATATGACATTAATGATTCGAAAATACTTTCCATTCATTTGATTAATGGTATCATGGAATTGCGTGTTCAAATATAAATCTTTTAAATACACATACTTGAGTGTTTAATATTACAGAGTAACAGAACTTAATAGCAAAGGAATATTTAAATGGAAGTATTTAAAAATTTTAGTAGCATCTATTGGAATGTTAATGCTTTAGCAGTTATGTCACTCCCCTATACTGCATTTCTTGGCTCTTTTCTATTAAAATGTAATTGCCAACATCAAAAACATATAGTCAGGTTGAATTTAGGGTAGTGTCACATTCTGTTCTGTGTATCATGAACAGGGCCTTCAGTATTATAACATCTCTTTGACTCAAGAAAGACTAAAATTAAGGTTTTTCTTTTACCCTAGTCATGACTCCAGCTCTATTAAATTTTTTTTTCACTTTTGGTGTTACTGGGGTTTGCACTCAAGTATTTACACTTGCTAGACAAGTATTTTTACCACTGTACTCATGCTTCCAGCTCTGTAATACTAACTTTAAATCTTAATCTTTTAAAAGTTTGCTTAGCCATGCATAATACATGTGAATTGTTTTTTTAAAGTAAGCACATAGAAGATTGTTTTGGCAAAACTACTACAGAATTGTGGTAGGATAAAAGAGCATAGACAGACATGGATGGAAGTTAGATTTAAGGAAGAAAAGAACAAAGGGGAAAGAATAAGAGAAAATGCAGGAAAACACTAGGAGCCCGTGAACTAAAGGAGGTAAAAGAGAAAAGAATTTGCTCCGAGGAGCTAAATATAGTGCAGTTCTTACAAAATGCCACACACAGTGTTCTAACTTGGTTGCATTGTGTTGCTCAACAATATGTGTAGTTAACATTATACTGTACACTTAAATGTGGTAAAAATGGGAAATTGTATCATTTGTTTTTATTGGAATCAAAGCAAAATGACATGTAGCAGTTAATGATAACACAGTTACCTGTGCCTTTCTTTAAACTCTGGATCCAAACCCAGCCTCATATTACAAATTACAGGACAGAATGTGGTTTGTTTTACAATCATGATGCAACTATGGTGAAATGAGTTCAAGTTTAGACATTGCTCAGAAGGAAGTTAGTATTCAGACTGGCCATTTTCAAAGTTCACACAAAGTGGCTAATGGAAGCAGTTTGATCAGTATTCCATTTGGATTTTCCGGACAATTCCTTACATTTTTTTCTGATTGTTTTTATATGCAACATTGTATGCAGTTAGTATGAATGACAAGAATTCAGAGATTTAACAGAAAATGCTCCTTAGGATATTGTACCTTAGTTGTCCACATGGAACTTTTTAAACATGAGGTGGGAGAATCTGCATTTTGCTTTTGAGACTCTTTGTAAATAGAATTAAGGAATGAGTGGTAAAGAGTTCTGTAGTGGCTAAGGAAATTAGCATTTATACACAGAACTGTCTTTAGATTTTAGTGCTTTCCAGAATGTATTGTAGAGAACAAAAAACACATGCACTTTGTCTCTTTGAGTCTAATTTAGTTCACTTAAAATAACTTTTTTAGGTATAGACATTATCACAAATTATTCTTTCCGATAGCTGAGTAAAAAATTTCATTGTGTATATTGTGTGTCTGTGTGTGTCTGTGTGTTTGTGTGTACTACAGTGCCAATTGTGGTAGGAAAAAGGAGAATAGACATATATGGACTGTATACACTCAAGCATGAACTCACATGTGCACATGTGCACACACACACACACACACACACACACACACACCTACCATGACCACCACCACCACCATGTTTTCCTGATCTACTCATTGGTTGTAGGAAATCTGGACTCTTTGTCTAACTTGGCTATTGTGAATAGTGCAGCAATGAAGATCGATGTCTTTGCTGCATCCTGACTTAATATTCTGCATGAATGTATGAATGCCACTGGATCATATTTAGTAGTCTATGCCTAGGTTTTCAGGAACCTCCAAGTCAACTTCCAGAGTGGTAAACACAAAAAAACAAAAAAACAGAAAAAATAACAAACAAAAAACCCACCAAAAACCAAGCATACTAACACAAAGTCATTTGGCAAAAACAAAAACAAACAAAACAATATCATTATAATGGAATCTAGCAAGCAGGTTCTTCGATTGCCTGCCAGGGAGTTTGATTTGCCTTTCCATTGACTGTCTGCCATTAGTGTTTTCCTTTCTGTGATCTGGGAGATGATGGAGGCATCTGGGCATCACGTGGCTCCCTGGTTAGTTCAGCTGTCAGTTTCCCCAATACTGTGAAAAGCAACCAAACACAGTTTGACTTGTCTCTAGTCAAAATACAATCAAAATCTTCCTGTTCTTTGAAAAATAGCCATAAATTCGAATTGACACATCTCTAGCAGTAAGGGTTGGGAGTTTGCAACCTAACACTATCAAACTGTTTGTGAACTACCTTCCGTGTGCACCTTTGTGCACACCATATGTGATCATGAAACTTCTCATTAATGAATTAACTCACTGGGACAAAAATACATATTTTACAAGAATTCTTTCAACCTTATGCAGTAACAGTAGTGTGCACTTTTAAAGCTTTTAGATAATTTTCAGGTGCTATTCACAATTATATCATAAAATACTGCTCAGTTAAAAAGAAATGGTTTCTCTGTGATAACTCCTGAGAAGTCTTATCTTGGAAAAATGACTGGTTTCATTTAATAAAATTTATTGGTCTAATAGAAGTAGCATATTAGATGCTGAATACTTTCATCTTAAAACTATGGATATATTAATCAACGATTTTAGTGAAAGCACTAAAGCTAGATATTGTTTATTACTAATAAGATTTAAATTCAGTCTCATGAACTTGCTTAGCTTGCTTGCATGGCTGGCACTGTTCCATTTCAGTCACATGTCTAACCCTGCATTTGGCTGGTTATCTGGGGATGGAATCTCATAGACTTTCCTACTTAGGCTGCCTTCAAACCATGACCCTCCTGGTATCAATCACATGGAATGAGGATTACAGGCAGGGCCACCATCAGCTGGATGCTAGCTATAGTCTTCTGAACTGAGGCTTAAAAGCCTTTTAATCTTTAGAAGTAATGTATTCACACTTTGTGAAATAGTCTCAAAACTTAATAGAAAAGTTTTTATAAGAAAAAATGAAAATTTCATTGCTAATGTTTGTGCTTTTTCATGGGCTATCAATATAGCGTTGTACATAATATTTCATTGCCTCAAACTTAATACTTCACACTGGGAATAATTAACATATTTAAACGGGTGATTTGATAAAAAAAAAAAAACTGTGTAACTTTATTTCGGATTCTTTTATATCAGCATATAATTTTGTTCCAAAAATTTTTGCCACCATGTTTTTATATAGAAAGTGACATTACAAAAGGATTCTGGAGTTGAATAAAATTTTGTGCTATTTTAACCAAACTAAGATTCTGTGACATCTTGCAATTTTGTGATCAACAGCAAGGCAGAATACAAAGGAAATAAAACAAGCGAAGTAAATAGCAAAGACTTACATAAAGTAAAGAGGGTCTTTCTTTTCTAACCAAAATCTAAAATATCTAACTAGTGTACATTTATTAAGAAACTACTTTATAGCCTGGTGCAGTGGCTCCTGTGATCAGGAGAGTTAGATCTAAATACCACTGTTTGAAGCCAGCTGGGATGGGGAAGTCCATGAGAATCTTACTCCTACCTAACCACCAAAAAACAAGAAGTAGAGCTGTGGCTCAAGTGGAAGAATGCCAGCCTTGAGCAAACTAGATAAGGAACAGCACCTAGGCCGCGAGTTCAAACCCAAGAACTAGCACGTGTGGACATAAAAGACCTTACTATGTTTATGTGCCAATCATGAAAAGGGCAATAAAAGTAAATATTTTCTAGTGGAGTTCCACATGGAACTTTTCTTTTATAGATATATCATCTTCAAAAAGAGGAAATTGATTGCATGATGAGTCAGTATTGTCTAGTCATGGATTTTAGAGTGGTTTAGTGGTGAGATGATAGAAAACAAAGTTAACAAGGAAGGAAAATGGGTGCAGACGTAGCTAGAGTGAAAGTATCTTCTCTAGTTTCTTGGGGGTGTTGGTGGGTGAAGAGGCACTCCTGGGTCTTCTCACTGCATAGGTTGATGAGGTGAAATTGCCCACATGTGCATAGCAACTTTGTTGTCCCCGCTAAGTGACCACACAGTGGAAGGCAGCTCTCACTGCTACCCTAGTCACAGCCGAGCGATAATGCTGTAAGACCATAAGCCTCACCCATAACTCCTAGTCTCCAATTGGCAACTGATTCTGGGTTTTCACCGAAATAAAATGAAATACGTTTACGTGTACAGCTGACTGCATTCCCAGGGTCATATCCTCAACAAGTATAAGTATGTAAATACATTCCTGCTTATAATTAATTAACTGGTTCTTGATTTCTGTGAGATAATTGTACTAACTTTTAAATGCCTTAGAATATATTTAATAAGCAAGGGCGCCTTAAATTTCATGAGCTTTAGGAGTGAGTTTTCAATTTCTTATCCTAAGCCTCTTATATTGAACAACACAAAGAAGTATTCAAAGTCACCTTCTCAAAAGGGATTAAAATCATTCTGTGAAAGTCTTCCCAGAAATACACAGACATTCAAATGCGTTGACTCGTGTACTTCATGCTCTTCATTTAGCTCTAAATAGGAAGTATTAAATGACTTATTTCATGACTATCTTTGCTTCAGACTCTACTAATTTTTAAGACAAATATTCATTCAACAATCCTGTTTCAATCAAACCTTCTTTTGTATCTGTCACTGGTAAGAACGTTTCTATCTGGCTAGGAGCTGGGAGCTGGGAGGCTAAGGCACTTGAGTCCTGGCTCTTCAGTGAACTTAACTGTGTGACCTTGGGCAAGTCACTTAACCTCTCTGTGCTTCAGTCCTCCTGTCTTGCAAAATGGAAGTAATAACTACCTCACAGTGTTCTTGTGGGAATTAAAGAGATAAGGCCTGGGAAGCATTTAAAATTCTTGAGGAAGGCACTATATAAATATAAAATAATATCTATAAAAATCACTTTTATGTATTTGAAATAAATAGTATGTTGATGCTTAAATATTCAAGACAAAAGAGAAAATTTGAATAGCCAAAGGATATACCTTTAAAAAGTTGCTATTATTGTAGAAT